>NC_047650.1:18440578-18479574 GCF_902201215.1 Prunus dulcis | reverse complement strand
GATGTCATCTAACAAGAATCAAACTCACACTTGATTTGCCATCTGCATTTTGTTTGAAAACTCATTTTAGCAACTTAACCATTTTAATTTGCCAAAGGTAAAACCTCATAATAGAAAGGCAAAACTAGGCATGAATGTTACGATTTAAGTGTGCATCATTAAGGAAAGAATTTGCCAAAGGAAAGACTAATATCAACACAATACAAGAATATTAGAAGACAAGATGTTAATTTTGTTTCACCTACCAATACACCAGCATATTAATTAATTTAAAAAAGAGAACAAGAAGATAAAAAAGGAAACAAAAGTGAATTTAAAAACTGAGATCAGCTCGCTGATACAAAAATCCTTGTACACTTTTCAGGAATGAGCATTTATATTTATTCAGCAAAGTTGTTATTCAATCAGAACAGGGTACGTATCTTCAATTGCTCAACATAATTTTGTTTTTACAAATTAATATAATAGTTACCTCAATCAAGAGCTAGTCGAAGGAGATGAACTTGATTGGTCATGCGGTTGTACTAACAACTACATCTTCAATAAGAAAAAATTCCCGTGATTGCCAAAAAAAGGGTTGGCCTCCTACAAGTACCTCAAGGACCCAAACTTTCCAACAATCCGGTCCAAGTGGCACAAAGTGCACATTATCTTGAGTGTTTGTTGATGAAATTTTAGCAAGTGCAACAACTTCTCCACTTCCTGTCCAATGTATTAGTTTGCACTTTTTCCCTTGAAGATTGGCAGAATTACCATGATGGTGAGTAGAAAAGGCCTCAAGGTTAACCGATTTGGATAGAAGGTTGGCAGATTTAACTTTATGGTTGGTCGAAGAGGCTTCAAGAGCATCATTCTTAATAGCTTTATGGTTGGTATATTTAGATTTGGATTGAAGGTTGACAGAATTAGCTTTACAATTTGCATATTTCACTTGAATGTTGGGAGAACTAGTTTGGTTGGTAGAATTGGCTTCCAGGCTTCCAAAACCTTGGGCATTTGCACTAACATAAGAGAATTGCCGTGACAATATACAATAAACGATAAACTCGGTAAAAAAAAAGAAAAGAATTTAAAGTCTAATAAAATGTACCTACCGAATTAGCATACTTCCTCTTAGATCCAGCTAATAAGGAATTGACAATATTTTCAACTCTTTGACCTATTTTCAATTTAATAACTCTATCACGAGTATATGTCTAAGCACCCACATGTGAAGGTTTTGCGCTAGACCCAAGTCCTGTTACCCTGCCTCGACACTCAGGGCCATGTACTTTGACAAGAGCATCATTCTTAATAGAGTATTTCTCAGCAGGTGTTGCATTCTTGTTTTCTTCTTCTATTTTTTTTTTTATATTTTTATAAATGAAATAGCCAAATATTGGTGGAGCAATTTGAATGCCAAATTCAATCAAGTGACTAGTGGAATGAACTACAAAGGAATGGATAACTATTACCAATGCATTTGCAACTTCTTCATTTAAAAATTCGCCCACGAATCCATACATCTTCTCTTGTTATGCTATCAAGCGATGTACTTACTTTTCTCTAAAAAGTAACCAATTACCAAGCAATAAGATACTGCAATCAGGTGATGTACTTGTGAAGAAAAAAAAATTAATTTTACCATCTCATCTTTGAGGCGAGCATAGCCTTTACGACTCATTGTGTGTGGCATTGTTTGCTTTGCCCTCATCTTCTTGAATTTCTCACTTATCTCCTATAAATATAAGTTATAAATTGTTCAATATTATTGTAATAGAATGGAAATATTGAAAATTAAATTGTTCTATGTGAAATAATGAAATAGTTTTACCTGGTATTTTGGACCCAAATGTTTCTTGGTGAAACTTTGCCATTCTTCCATACTTTTATATTATCAGGCTTGAGTTGTCTTGCAGCGTGTTTAATACCAACAAGCTCTCCTCGTTTTCGCACTTCCTTTAGTAATTTACATCTACGATCTCACCAAAGCTTTGCCATATTTTGTAATGCATACTTCTTATGACACCCATCAACAATAAATTTATTCTAAAACAGAAAAATTGAAATTATTAGAAACAAAAACATAGCTAATTTAGACAACAAAAACATAAAGAGAACATAGCTAATTGAAATTACCTGAGCGTGCTCCCACAACTGATGCATGAAGTCTTCAAAAATATCTTTCCAATTCTCTAATGTTATAGGCACCAACTCCCTTGAGGTGGCACCGAAGAGAGAAGCAAACTTAGCTGTATTTTGCCCATGTGGCTAGCCTCGAGGATTGACTTCAACTAGGAGCTTCTTTCCTTTGCTAAGATATTGCAATTGTGGTCGACGCCTAGGTTTCCTGTTTTCTTCTTTTGTCTCAGATTCACCAAGCTTGCCTTTCCCTTTGGATGACACATTAATTCCTTCTGTAGTAGGATTAGAAACTCCTTCACTAATGGGTAGCATGGTAGCTGAAGAGTCAAGAACTCCATCAGATATTCTTATAGCACTCCTTTGTCTTATTCGTAAAATAGTTGCAGCAAGACCAGCTGTCTGTCGTTTTTTTGCTCGCCTGGAACCCTGTTTTGAGCACTTTAAAATGATTATATGAGACATGATCATCAATGAACACTTAAAAAATATATATAAAAAAAACCTTAAAACTATCAGCTTACTTTAGCAGTCAGTCATGTTTTTTTTTTTTTTTTTTTCCATTCACAGTGCATCCTATGTTAGCCATGAGAAAAGAAAACGACCAGGTACAGTAACTAGGAATAATGATCCAAATAAATTGACAAGTAGTAAAGAAAGTAATATAAAATACCTAAAGTAGAGGTTTTAAGGACTCATAGTCTTACGTTTTATTCTAGGATACTAAGTTGTATCCTCAAAATGACCAAAAGGATAACTCTCATCATCAAAATTCAGGCCAAGTCTTGTTACATCTAACAGAATGGATAATGTATAAACATTCTCATCTAACGGTATGGACAATGTATAAGCATTCTCATCATGAAAGCCCCTTGTTGATGCTTTTAGTACCACATACCAATTTTAATTGCTATCAATTTTGGAGTAAAACACTTACTTAGCTTGAGATGCTAAAATAATAGGATCTTTTCTAAATTAATGTAGGCCTTGATGGAGATTAACTAGTGTAAATCCATCTCCAGCTTTGACACCATTCGGTATGTTTGCCCAATCGCAATCAAATATAGGTATTTTGAACATGGGATAATCTAGGAAAACAATGTCTCTTATAACCCAATAATAAGTAATTTTCCCAATGGCTTGAGATGTGTCTTTTGCACTGGATTGACAAATAATGTCTGCCCCCATTGATACACCACTATCTTGTGTGCTTATGTTAACATCTCTTGTGTGAAAGTGATGTCCATTGATAATATAGCAAGAATAAGACATTATACCTCTCATAGGCCTACATGCAAGCCACTTTACTGTTGTTGACATACCACTAGTACTACCAAACTTGACTTTATTTTCTAACCATTCACTAAAAGTCAATACATGACGTTTTTCTAGTAGGCCTTCATTATTCAAAAGAAGTCTATCTAAAAGCTTAAGCTCCTCTCAATGCAATCTATTACAGAAAAGAAGGGAAATGAGTTAAAAAAGAATAGCAAGCAGTCATATGGCCAACTGTAATAGAGAGAGAGATATATATATATATATGTATATATTAGTTTTAAGCTAAGTTCTTATGCTAGGTACGGTTCAACTTCTGTAGTGTTTAACAGAACATAACGATGAGCATTATCCAACATCAGGAGTCATGATCCTTAGCTTGCTTGTTGAAATAGGTTGTCCTTCAGTTGCTATTCCAAATTCGAAATCCTCATTTCGGGTGTGTCAAACACCCATTTCAACAGCTTGTTTCATGTACCCACTACAATGACGTGAACACTCTTGAACTGCATAATGCTCTATCATACATCCTTTGGGTCTAGCATGATTTTTCACACATCCTTTCAATAATTTTATATATCTAGATCACGATATAGAACTAATGAGCATTAATTGAAATGTATTTGTGAGGTTTTAATGAAGCTTAAATCAAATTGCATATGCATATGAACATACTGAAACTTAATAAAAGAGCACCTTTCGAATGGGTACATTTAACGGAATTGGACAGGACCACTTATTAGGGCTTCTCGACGAAGGTGAGTTGTCAAGTGAACCATAACATTGAAGAAACATGGAGGAAAATACATTTCAAACATACACAAGGTCTCTGCAACATTGGCATCCAGAGATTCCAATTTATTTTTGTCAACGACTTTTTGACACAATTCATTAAAAAATGAACATAGCCAAAATATGGCAATCCTTGGTTCATTTGACAAAAGGCCCATAAATGCTACTAGTAGTAATTGTTGTAATGAAACGTGACAATCATGAAACTTACGGCCTAAAATCTTACAATCTTCTAATGAAACATGACTTGAAATGTTACCATCAGGTAATTTTAATTGTAGAAGTCTCTTACAAAACATTTTCTCCTTTTCTTATGTTAACGTGTGTGGTCTTGGAGGCAAATTGATATTTTCCCCAACCTTTGTTTTTCTTCGTATTCAAAAGTGTCCCAACTATGCTCTCACAAATATTTTTTTCTATGTGCATCACATCTAAATTGTGACGCAAAGGTAAAGTCTGAAATATTAAAACAAAAAAAGGTTTTATAAGTACATATGAAATCACATTGAAAATGAAAAGGTAAAGTAAAACAGAAATGACATGAAAATAATGCTACTTGAAATTCCTAACCTCCCAATATGGTAGATCAAAGAAGATTGATTTCTTTTTCCACGGCCAAATAGCATATGCATTCTTCTTCTTTCTTTTCTTTCCATGCTTTCTCTTTTTTTTTTTCTACTTATCCCCAATCATTCTCCCAATTCTTGACAGCATCTACAACTTGTAAACCATTTAACATTCTAGGCTTAACCCCATGTTCAGTTGTAGTTTTGCATTCATCCATGTTCAACATTCACCATTCTTCAGTTGTTCGGAAGGGATGATTGTGAGCAAGAAACCGTCTATGGCCCATGAATGCAAACTTATGACTAGAGTCTAGCCATAGAGAACATGTGTTAACACCACATTTTGGACATGCTACTCTACCCTTTGTGGATAATCACTTATGGTCCACGTCAAAATAGCTTTCAAATTGAACATGGATTTAAACATGTGTTAACCCCATTGTTCTAAAGCTCTTTTAAATCATCAATTAGTGGCTCCAAATATACATCTATATCATTTCCTGGCTACTTGGAGCCCAAGATTAATAATGACAATATCATATCATCCGTCGACTTGCATAGCGAAGGGGGAAGATTGTAAGTAACTAGCATTACTGGCCAACAACTATATCTAGAACTAAGATCACCAAAGGGATTAAACCCATCAGTTGAAAGGGCCAATCTAATATTGTGTGGATCTGATGTAAAACTAGGATACTTACGATTTATTTGTTCCCATGCAAGTGAATCAATCGGATGTCTCATCTTGCCATCCTGACTTTTATGATTGGAATGCCATAGTAACTGTTCAGCCTTTTCAGATGATCTAAACATCCTCTTAAGTCTGGGTACTATATGAAAATAATGCAAGATCTTAGCAAAGATTCCCTTGTGAATCTTATTAGTGCACTCATTAGTTTTCCATCTTGAAGCAAAAACAATCTAATATAAATTATAGTGCCACCAAACATACCCATAATTTGTTCACAACCTCCAAGCCATTTACTCATGAATATAACAACTAAAATAAATCTCTAAACACATTTAACCTATGCAACAAGGTTCTCTTGGCAAGCTAAAAAAATCAAAAGTCACACAAATCCTGGTACAACAATCATACTCAGCAACAAGAGCACTTGCGCTAGTTCTGTAATTGATGCTCCAATAGGGATTGCCACAACTATGGGCCACAAAGATAGGACCTATAAAGGGAATGAAAATTTAAACTCTATCAAAATTATACATAGACCATAGGTTTTAGAGAACCATTTGGTACATATTCATTTATGAAAACTTTTCCTACTCTTGCTCTAAACACAATTCAGCCATATTTTCCATTCCATATGTTTTCTTTTCCTTCTGGTGTTGTTTATTTTTTTTTTAATAATGTGGTGATGTATGTCTTCACTTATGGGGGAACATTATCGCATCGTTGGACATTATTTCCTAGATCTAATCCACTAAGATGGTACTTAAGTCGTGCCATGTTTGTTTCCGTCTATTGTGTCTCCATGCACTACTACAAAAAAGCAAAAAGACGACGGTAAATCACCGTCGTGTATTCGGTTTTTCAATGGTCGTGGAATCTACCGTCATCTTTTTCCTCATAAACCACGACACTAAATCACTGTAGTTGTTAAAATATACAACGTCATCAACAAATACAAAACGACGTCTTTGTACTGCAAAAAGATCTAAAAAAGCAGTCGAGGATGAGAATAGACGACCAACTCTCTAAAAAAACGGTCGTTAAAAAGGAAAAATATGACACATATTAACAGAACAAGGCTGCAAGATAGACATACAACGACGAAAATTAAAATAAGACGCCGTTAAATATCATTTTCACGACAATAAAAAATATGACGTCTTTAAATACATTAGAAGACGGCGTTATTGATTCCTACTACGTCGCCTATATAAAAACAGCCGTCGTAAAATAAATTTTCCACTTCGATTTTTTTATAAAAGATGACGTGGAAATAGTTGTCAGTGTCATTATTTACGACGTATGTATTTATAGAGTAGACGTTGAACAACGAAACAACGTCGGTTACAAATATATGAGAGTCATATTACAAAATTTATACGTCCTATTTTCAGAAACAAACAACGACGATAAATATTAGACGTTGTTAAATAAAACAAAGTCGAAAACAAATAAAAACAGACGTGTTTAGTCTGCTAAAGTTCTAAAAAATAGTCGAGGATGAGAAAAGACGACCAACTCAAACAAATCACCGTCGTTAAAAAGGAAATATGACATATTAAAAGAACAAGGCCGCAAAATAGACATACAACGACGACAACAAAAACACTACGCCTTTAAATATAATTTTCACGACAAGAAAAAATATGACGTCTTTAAATACATGAGAAGACGACGTTATTGAAATCTACTACGTCTCTTATTTACAAAAAACCGTCGTGAAAAAAACCGTCGTGAAATAAGTTTTCCACTTCGGTTTTTCTAAAAAAGATGACGTGGAAATAGTTGTCAGTGTCATTATTTACGACGTATGTATTTATATAGTTGACGCTGAAATGCGAAACAACGTCGGTGGCATTTATATAGTCGACGTTGTATTTATATGTATTCATTACTCACGACGCACTTATTAATGTAGACAACGTTGAACTTCTAAACAACGTCGGTTCCAAATAAATGAGAGCCGTATTACAGAACATATAGACGGCGTTGATTATGATGAGAGCAGTATTACAAATAACGTCGTTTAATTGATATTAGACGGCGGTTATAAAAGAACTTGCGACGTGGAAAATGTATGATGACGTCGTATTTTTTAACGTTCAGATTATATATGTCGTTTTTTAGACGTCGGTATTATGGGATTGGAGTCGTGTTATTTTGAGTTACATGGCGGTTCTTAATCCTTCCCCGACGTGATATCCTGAATAATTGCTTCACAATATCGTCGTGGTTCTTCATTGTTACGTTGCTTTAAGACGTCGGTAAATATGCTGAATAAATGGTTAACCATAACGTCGTGTTTTATTTGAACAGACGCCGTTTTTTATGCAGAATATAATGATGTAATCTGGATCCAGTATTTTTTGCACTGATTGTTTTGTGGCCAAAACCTGTATAATGAAAGTGAAGAAATCACATTACAATATATTACAAAATTAATGTCATACACCGCCAATTACATAAGCATCATTCAATCCATATATCTTCACACCCACCTCGAATATTTTGACCACCTAACTCACCCACCAGTTCATCAAATGTGTCAACATTTAGCATCCCTCTAGTAAATGGCTCACACTCAATTATCACATCACCTAAGACTTCATCACCAATAACATCATTATATTCTCTATTAGGCATTGATAACACTACCGACCAACCACGATGCATCGGTCGTCAACAAAAAATATTTGTTTGACTTGAGAAGCCAAAACAAATTGGTAATTCCTATGTCCAATTTTACTCAAATCTACAAGGGTAAATCCAAGTTCGTCGACTACAAGACCAGAACTATCTATCCAATCACACCTAAAGACTGGGATTGTAAACTTTTGGTAGTCAAGGTCCCAAATTTCTTGAATGACACCATAGAAACCCATATTTGAGAGAATTGGTTTTTTATCCTTGGCACTAGCAACTTGCATGGTATGTGCAAGTAAATAAACTCCACTATTTTGAGTTGTCCGCACATCATCTTGTGCCTTGATATTGAATTTAATACCTTTAATAAGATAGTTCCTATATAATGGCACTGCCATGTTTGGACCAGCTGCTAGCCACCTTAAATTTTCTGATACGCCATGATTGTCTTCCTCAAGTTCACTTTGAACCTGCAAATTAATCAAATCTTAATTCAATCTAACATAGAAATAAGAAGAAAATTAAAAAAGAAATATGTTATTCAACAACATATACCTTGAAGCGTAGCCATTGAATGAAAGTGCTATTGTGCTTATCCTGCAGCCACTTTGTTCTCTTTCTAAATTTGGATAAGCAGTCTTGATGTGGATCATATGTTGCCTACATGACACGAAAAATTCAAGCATTACGGTCCCAAATATATAAGATAAACATAAGAAATAATTTAAAATGGAAACTTAAAGAATAAAACTCATACGTACTCGATATAAGGTAGGATTTCCTCCGTATTCTCCAAGACATATAGATGTGATTGATTCAACAGGTCCTGATCAACTACGCTCACTGTGCAACCTGATAATGGCTTTGAAACTCCCATCTTTTGGCTTGAAGGCACCCCAACTGTACTAACATCAGATAAATGCTGAGTACAAAACTCTACCGCTTCTTCAGCTATATACCGCTCAGCAATGCAACCTTCGGGACGAGTACGATTCTGAAAATACCCCTTCAGCACTTTCATATATCTATACATCCACCTAAAATATACTGGCCCACATAGACGAACTTCTCTGACAAGATGTACTACTAGATGAACCATGATATCAAAGAATGAAGGGGGAAAGTACTTCTCAAGCAAACACAAAGTAAATACTACATCTTCTTCCAACTTATCTAGCTTGGAAACATCAACAGTCTTTGCACATATAGCATTGAAGAAGAAGCACAAACGAGTTATTGCATACCTTTCAGGCTTCTCCAAAACAGAACGAATTGCCACAGGGAGCAATTGTTGCATTAAGGTATGACAATCATGTGATTTAAGGCCAAGAAGTCTTGAATCTTGTAAAGATACAAGATTTTTAATATTTGAAGAATAACCTTCGGGGACCTTCATACCATAGAAAGAATTGCAAACCTCTCTCTTCTCTGCTCTTGACAAATTCCAAGGCCCAGGAGGCAAACGAGTACGTCTTTCTCCATACTCGGGTTGCAAATCAGTTTTGACCCTCATGTTCAATAAATCTAATCGAGCAGTAATCCCATCTTTATTTTTTCCAGGGATCTCCAGCAATGTACCAATGATACTATCGCAAACATTCTTCTCAATATGCATAACATCTAGGGCATGCCTCACAGGAAGGTATTTCCAATACTTGAGATCAAAGAATATTGATTTCTTCTTCCAACAAACTCTGTCACCATTTTCAACCATATGCAGCACTTCTTCTCCTGTTAATGGCTCGGGAGGTATGCCATATTCAGGTTTCCCATTAAAAGCTGCACGTTGCCTCCTATATGGATGATTGATTGGTAACCATTTTCTATCCCCAATGTAACAAATTTTGTGGCCATTTTTCAACCTGTGACTAGGTGTATCATCGCCGCATATTGGACAAGCTTTATATCCTTTAACAACAGAACCAGATAAGTTTCCATAGGCGGGGAAATCATCAATTGTCCACATTAATGCAGCTCTAAGTGTAAAGTATTCTCCATTATGTGCATCATACACTCCTCTAATCCCAACCCACAAAGATTTTAAATCATCAATCAAAGGCTCCAAGTAGACGTCTATATCATTTTCGGGTTGTTTAGGACCGGAAATCAATAAGGTTAACATCATGAACTTTCGTTTCATGCACAGCTGTCGAAGGAAAGTTCGCTTCTCAGGGAAATCTGAAGATCAGATGTGCTGAAATGAAGAAATCTGAAAATCAAAGAAATTTAAAATGAAGGAAATTAATGTTCTGGAATATGTAAATTTTCTTTTTTGGATGACAGATTAAAATAAAATAAGAATATAAAAACAACGACTGTTTTTGTATTACTGTCGTCGTTTTTCGTCGTCTTAAGTAAGACTAAGACGACGTAATATATTTGTTGAGCGACGTTGATTTGTTTTTTAAACGTCGTTAGGTATAATATAACCGTCGTTGAAAATTGTCTCTCTGATTGCGAATTTGCAACGACGTTAGGTATAATATTTGTAGATACACAAAAGCACACACATCATCAACTTCAAAAAATTGTCTCTCTGATTGCAAATCTGTGTCATCTGTTAAGATTATGATGTGGAACAGAGTTCCATCTGGTAAGATTTCGTAACCCTTGGGATCTCAGAAAAATCTGGTTATGTCGGCGGTTTTTTATATAAACCGTCGTGGTTATTTCAATTCTTGTCATTAAGTAGATCTACCGACGTAGGATAAGAAAATCAAAGAAAAAAATTGTTAACAAAAATTCTTATTAAGACGTCGGTTAAAATCAAAGGTACGACGTATAAAATGAATAAATACGATTTTAAATTTTATAGTACGATTTAAAGATAACGTCGTAGAACTATACGATAATGACGTCGATATATTTATATTTTCCGTCGTTGTACATTAATTTAATACGGCGATATTTTGTATTTTGAAGCCGTGGATTTGTTTGTAATTATACGGCGTCTTATACGAAAACCTCGTCGTGTTATTTTATGAGTAAAAATGGCGGCTTTTATTGAAATCGTCATCTTTACTTTCTACATCGGTCGATTCATAACTTCTGCCGTTCTTTGTTGGCTTCGATTTTACACTGCGGAAATCTGTTTCAAATAGACGTCGGTTGTTTAATTAGGTACGTCGTTGTTTTTGAACAACCATTTGAATCTCCATTTTTAGTTGTCTAAGGTGGTATTACACGACGGTGTTTTTAGAATCGTCGTCTTTTTAAAAACCACGACGGTTTTCACTTAGACCGTCGTTGTTTTCTGGTCGTCTTTTTCACTTTTTGTAGTAGTGAGATAGCATTGGTGCTCAAACAACACAACGGGTGCTTCAAATCCACTCACCACCACCAATACTTGAGTTTGTAATATTGGTGCATTGCATTTTCCTTTTAGTTTGTAACTTTAATTAACTTTGAATTGGATTTTTTCTTTAGGTTGTAACTTTCATTTTGCATTGTATTTTCCTTTTGGTTTGTAACTTTAAAGGATTTGGAATTGGAATGCTTGAGAAGTTGAGGTTGTGAATGCTTGAGAAGTTTAACTTTAATTGGACTGCTTGGAATTGTAACTTTAATTTTCTTTAGGTTGTGAATGCTTGAGAAGTTGAGGAGGTTGTGAATTTATATGCTTGAGAAGTTGAGGTTGTGAATTTATTTATTTAGGTTGTGAATTTATATCTTTGGGTTAAAGTATGCTTGAACTCAAAAGGTTTCAAAAGAAGCATCAAAATTAGGCAAAAAATGTGGAAGATTGGATTTTTATGACAAAAAAAGAACTTGCGGTTTTAAACCGCTAATTCACGGTAACTGACTGCATTTTGCGGTTTGGGCAAAAATTTGAGGTTTCAAAAATCACCATACCGCAAATAGTCGGTCGGTTTGCAGTTTGGACAAAAATTCGCAGTTACCGAACCGCAACCACCACTACCACAAACCATGGTTGACGCCTAGTAGGATATCTTGGCTATCCAAGCTAAAGAGCCATGGTGAAGAACATATTCAAGTTGGAATGACCGTGCAATTAAATCATTCTCTTGTGCAATACTCCTCATTCAGATTGTTAGGTTATGGAAACTTATGTGACAACCTTAATGTGAATTATGTCTTGTATGATTATCCTGGTAATGATTTGAAAACTTCTTCTTTCAAATCTCATCCACTTTGTGCAAAGATTTGATCTATCATATCTCAGGAGTATTCTCTCTCCTTACTAAGAGTAGAGATTCCTTATTGTACATTCATTTGTCTCTATGACTTTATTAAGAGTCCCGATAAGCACCTTTAGATCATGTTTTATACCACAACTGTATAGTACCTTCAAAGACAAACAACATAGCCATAAGAAAACTATGATGTCTCAAGTCTAACGATTAGTTTGCACCTTTGCAACTTATGATTTATAGTTTGACATGTGAGTAAAGACTTCAATTCTAGAACTCATATTTTTTATCGCGTTTAGTGTACTTGTTCCCCTGCAAGCACCTACACACTTATCTTGGTGTCACTACACTTCATGACTTGAGACCTTGTCATCCTCTAATCATAGAAGATATAGTGTGCACTGATATTTGTTGAAGATCAATGCCCAATTGATAATCCTGTGACCAGTGACCAGGAACACTTTTAGGATATAACTAGGAACCATGAGAAATCTCAATGTATGCAATCTCATAACATAGTTCTTATGTCCTCTTTCATATCCCTAGGAATATTGTTGTTTTACATTTATGATAATAGAATAGGAATCATGACTTGAAAACAATGGTTCTTGCCCATAAATACTTAATAAGTCATTACAAAAGATGTCCTTTGTTGTAAAATGATGAAAGTGGAGCTCATATGTCGGAAGGAAACTTCCTGCACCTTCAGATGCTTTCCTTTCCCTAGCCAAGGCCTTTGCCTATAAAATAAGGTATCCTCCTTATATGTAATATACATAACAAAAGATTGAATGAAAACATCAGAACATCATTCCTATTGCTATTTGAATTCTCTCAATTCTCTCCATAATCTCTTTAGTTTTATAACACGTTATCAGCCCGAATATCTCAAAAATACCAGTTGGGATATTCGATCAAAACACTCTGCTTCATTGCTTTTCTTTATCGGGTTTGATTGAGTTGCTCATGCTCTTCTGTGTATCGATATAGCTTCTGCGAAACTTTGTTATCACTGTCTCAGCTCTTTACTCTCTCTCTCTCTCTCTCTCTCTCTCTCTCTCTCTCTCTATATATATATATATATATAGCTTCAAAACACAAACCCAACAAAACAAGTTCTTGAGCTTCCCACAAAACATGATAAGATCATACCCACAAGGAGAGAAAAGATCATACCTACAAAACATGATAAGATGATCTCTGCCTTTTTATCTTCTCCTTTAATTTTATTAATATTATTAATATCCTACAAAAACATCACCCACCGAAATAATGAGCTTCCCATCACCTTTTCTATTATTATTATATATTATTTAATATTAATATTAGTGCATGTGCTGGTGGCAGGTCAAATTGAAAGGCAGTGGCAAGCGTGATATTGATCACTTTCTTTGCCTGCCTGATTATATATTTTATATAATATGCTATATAGCTCACATATTAGTATATTGATACATTATATACATTAACAATTACTTATATGTGTGTGTGTGTGTGTGTGTGTATCTTGGCGACCAAATTGAATCCTAGGCAAACTAGGTTGTGAATCAGAAGAATAGATTTCAGAAGACTCAATATGACTAATCATGGTTTCGTTTTCACTAGACTCAAAATTTCTTAACTCAAGGACTTTAATCAGTTTGTCTTTATCTTCATCCGTGATTTTTAATTGTTTAATTGTATCTTTAACTTTGCAATTATTAGCATAGTGACCAAACTTTTGACATTTATAGCACTTTACTTTTCTCTTGTCGGTTATTTTCTTAAAGTGACTATCCTTACCTTTGCCGTGACTCTTTTTCCAATTTTTCTTAGGGAAGAATCTCTTTTTACCAATAAAATTCTTTATTATCATTATTATGTTGGAATGACTATCTCCTGCGTGAATAATGGCAATGTTTACTAAACTGTCGGCTGTGGTGACTAGACTTATTCTTTCTAGATGGGGGAATAGACATTAGACCATAATGTTCGCAGAAATTTCCTGACTCATATTTAGTAGAATATTTTTTAGACTGGATTTGTTTACCAATTTTCATATCAACGCACATTCTCATACCAACTTGATTAATGGTGCTAATTATATTACCGTATGTGAGACTATCCCAATCAATATGACCTTGTTCATTACTAAGGGTTGTTTGGATCTTATGGGCAAATAAATTAGGAAGATCATTAACAAATTTTTCTTTCCAAAATGATTGGTTACTATCATCTCTAATCATGACTCTGAAAATAAACACATCTTTATACCATCTAAAATCAGATAATTTTGGGCATCTTAAGTTACTAAGCTAATCATGTATCTTAGCAGTAGTGTTATTAGGTGTTCAAATGAAATGGTCAACTATTGTGTATAGCAAAGTGTTGACTCCATCTTCAATGCCTTGACCTATTTGTTCATCAAAAATAGGAAGACCGTCTTCATTAAGTTTGACTGCATGAATTATTTGTTGCTTAGACTCATGGGTTAAATGCTTATCCCACCAAGAACGAAGAGTTCCGGTGAAACCAGTTTCTAGCAGGGGAACAATCTCAGACTGTATGAAACTGTGGTTGGTGATGTAACTATTGGCAACCATGGACATATGTTGAAGCTTATTAAGGATTTCTTGCTCAGAAAGACCATCAATATTCCATTCATATAACTTATCTGAAGAAACTGAAAACTCACAACTCAGGAAACCTAAACCAGCCACTTGGGATGGATGAGTTGCAAACTTAGACTAACTTTTCAACACTTACGGCTCTGATACCAGAAATGGTCTAGAACCGATGAGAGATAGAATAAAGACAGAAGTATGTATAGGCATATATAGGCACAAAGATTATAGAATAGATGCAATGAAGCAAATTAATGAATATATGAAAATAAATGCAATCAAAATAGCATTACTCAAAATACTCAAAATATTATTGATAACTTCATAACTTACAGAATGCAAAACACTTACAAAGAGTTTCACCACTTAGTTCTTCAGAGCATTGATACTGATAGAACTTTGAAACTAAGAAAATTGTAGTGTTCTAAAATTACATTCTTCTAAGGTTGTGTTCAGACTTATCTTTTTAGAGGTAAGTTGTTTCGGCTCTTCTTGACTAATGACTTTTCTTAATTTCTTTAAATACTTAGATTTAACTATGGGTTTTCAACTTTACTTATTAAGTCAATTAATAATTCTTCTTGCTCTTCTTGTTTGGTAAGGACATTTATTGACTTAGACTTACAACAATTATCTTGGCAACCAAATTGAATCCTAGGCGAACTAGGTTGTGACTCAGAAGAATTATATATATATATATATACATATATATATATATGTATGTATATATAGCAATTCTATGGATGGTTTCACCCCCTATATTTTTTAGGGAGACTTTGGAAAAGCCCAAAGGAGAGATAAATTTTTTAAAAGAAGCCAAAATGGACAAAATTGCCCTTATTTATTTTTGAATTTCCTAAGGCATCCTTTACATTTGCATGTCTTTGATTTGAAAGTTAAGAGGTTTTTCTGTCTTTTTTGAAAAAGCTTTGACTTTTTCCAAAAGTGAAAGTTTTTTTGTGGCTAAAACCTAAATTTACTTATTTTTTAGTGGTGGTTTTATCCCCACATTTATTTTATTTACTGTATTGTAACACCCCGACTCCAAATAAAATCCCATATTTAAATTATTTAAGGGAAATTACAAAATTACCATTGGGACAGGGGTATTTTGGTCATTTTCTTATCCGAAAAGAGTTTGGGGCAGTGACTTGTATTTTTGGATAGGTCGTACTGAGATGAGCTCGTAGACACGTAGTGGGCTCTAATCGGAGTTGTAACGAGAGAGATATGGTCAAAAGAAACCCAGTGGCACAATCGTAATTATTTTGAAATGGGATTTTTATAAAAAAAAAAAAAAATCAGATTTCTCTCTCTCTCTCTCTCTCTCTCTCTCTCTCTCTCTCTCTCTCTCTCTCTCTCTCTCGTGCCGACAGCAGCCGGCCATGTTTTGGGAGGCCGTGCTCTCCTCCGGCCACCGATGACGACGGGGTTGGTACAAAAATGATCAGGCCGTCGTCCTCTTCCAACTCTAGCCGGCTCCCGCTTCCAGCCGCCCCGATTTCGTTAGAAAATGGAGAAGAAGCGGCGGGTGTCGTCCGAACTTCTCCGTCGTCGATCTCCCTCCTCCGGCCACCGATTCTGATGAGCGAGGTATGGTTTCTCACCTACTTTTCATGCTCTAGCTGCCTGTTGGGTAGGATTGGATCGATTCTTAGCGTAGGTAATCCGATTTACAAATTGAAATTCAGCCTGTTTTGAGATCGCGTTTTTGGCCACTTTCGGTCAGTTTTTGCAGTAGGTCCAAGAACAAAAGTGGCTCCAAATAGGGTGTTATACCTAGGGTAGGAGTTTGGAGCCGTGGTTTTGAGATTTTCCGGAGAAGCGTTATCGCTTTGGGCACCCGGTCTGCCCGCGCGTGTGGCGGCGCGTGGGCGAGGTGGGCGGCGCGTCTCTGTCTAGTTTTGAGGTCCTCGTGCCGTCACGAGCGCGTAGGATTTCGCGGATCTCAATTCGGACGTCGTTTGACTATCGAACGGATATCGCCTATCGGGCGTTATCAGGGTTCGATAGGTTGGGACCGTCGGATGGTCCCAAATTTAATATATGTTAATCTGGGTAATTCTAGGATCGTGTAGGAATTCACGGATCGTGAATCGGAGCCCCGGATGTTCCGATTTAATAATTTAAAGTTTATATTTTATATTTACCGTTAGATCGTGCGATCGTGAGCGATCCGACCGTCCGATCTGAACCAAACTTGCAGGACAAGTGTCCTATACCTTATAGAACCCATAGGAACTTTCGGATCGGTGTTTGGAGGTCGCGATCCCCGTGGGCCCGTTTGACCAGGGTTAGGGTAGTTTGACCATTGGTTGACCGTGAGTCTCCCGGAGTAATCTCACCTTCCCAGGGGGATTATCGGGTGCTAGACTATTGTTGAGGTTTACACAATATTAGAAGTAAATTATATATTTATATATGTTTGTAAAGGTATAAAAGGAGTCTAGAATGTCAGTTTGAAGTGTTATACGCACTACCTTAGGTACCTCCTCGGATTTTGGTTACACTACAAGTATCACCCTGTGAAAGTTAGGTCCCACGTGGCTTAGGTTATCCGGCGTGCGGACAGGCCCCATACATGACGTTGGTTGTACCGGCGTATGGGGAGATCTTGTGATATTATGTTGAGGTCTCGCGTGGCGTAGGTTATCCGGCGTTGAGACAAGCCCCATACGTGGCGTTGGTTGTACCGGCGTATGGGGAGATATGTGATAATATGTTGAGGTCGCAAGTGGTGTAGGTTATCCGGCGTGTCGACAGACCCCATACGCGCCGTTGGTTGTACCGGCGTATGGGGAGATATTGTGATATGATGTTTAGGTCTCGCGTGGCGTAGGTTATCCGGCGTTGAGACAGGCCCCATATGTGGCGTTGGTTGTATCGGCGTATGGGGAGATATGTGATAATATGGTATGGTCGCACGTGGCGTAGGTTATCCGACGTGTTGACATGCCCAATACATGGCTTGGTAGTACCGGCGTATGGGGAGATTATGTGAAATACAGAGAAATGAAATAAGGTATTGCCTATGTGTGGAATTAGGTTTTATGGAAGAACTACGTGTGGCTTGATCCCTCAGTGAGGGTACGTAGGCAGCCTAAGATTATTAGGTGCAGCCGCAGTCATAGATGTGATTGTGTTAGGAGGTTAAAACCTCGTATGTTGAAATTTAGTAGTCATATTTTATATTTGAATTTATCGTTTGCCTTGTTTAAGGCATGAATTGATTTGCTGGCATGCTTGGTACTTGAGAATTATTGGAAGGCCGAAGGCCGTTTATGTGAATTGCATGAAATTATATTGTGCATGCTATCAGTTGTGGATATTAAATGTGTTTTTATGTAGGTTGGAATTTTGGGAAATGTCCAAATTATAGGGCAGACTCTGCCGAAATTTTGGCAGAAAGTCTCGGTCTTTACTAAGTGGACCCAGCATCGGAGTGATGCCGGGAATTCCACAGGATTCGTCTCGGATTTGAGAAATTCGGGGCGGATCCTTTCAGTATGGTGTAGGTTCATTATCCATACAATTTATTTACTGTATGGTGTAGATTTATTACCCATATGACACAATTTATTTGCTGTATGGTGTAGGTTTATTACCTATACAACAGTATTTATTTAAAAGATGATGCGGGTTTATCGTCCTCACAATCGCCTTTACTTTTATTTAAAAGTATGGGGCAGAATTAGTGCCCATACAAACACATTTATTTTATTATTGTATGGTGTGGAATTACCCACATACAACAAGCAATTTACTTTATTGCACCTTTACTTTTATTTAAAGTATGGTGCGGGATTAACGTCCATACATGAGGCAATTTAATTTATGAATTCACTTTATCGCACATTTAATTTTATTTAAAATATGGTGCGGGTTTATTGTCTAGCAATTTATTTTATAGATTAATTGTGTGGTATGATGAGTTTTTAAAATATACAGATCAGGACCATAAGTTCCTTGATACTCATCATACAACTACATTAGGACTTGAAGATCCTTGATGATGATAATGATATGAGAACTGGCAGTTTCTCCGGTACTATATTTGTAAACAAGATATTGGACTTGAAGATCCTTGATCCTTGACATAAATAAGGACCTAGAGTTCCTTGATGATGTAATAGTATCGTATTAGTTAAAAGTGTCGTACACATGAATAAAAACTGTACTGGCAAATGTACTATACACATGAATAGATACGTATTCATGACTTAATGAATAGTATCGTATGCATGAATAGTGACGTATGCATAAATATTAACCATTTTGGGTAAACCGTCACTATGTACAAAAGGGAACATGCAGTTCCTTAAACTCATGGATGAGCAATTAAATGAAATGCTAGAAGTTCCTCAAAATATGGACAATTATGTAAAGGCCTAAAGTTCCGAAATATATAGAGTAAATTATAAAAATGTTCATACCATAAGAATATGTGATGTTGGCCCGAAGTTCAAAATCTAAGAGCACTGAATGTCCATACAATGAAAATATGCGATTTTGGCTTGAAGTTCAAAATCTGACAATATTAAGAACCTGAAAATTCCAACAGTTAAATGGACAACCCTTGAGGTATTATTGCAAATTGTGGTGCACCACATATTTCTTTGGCATAAGAAAATGATGAATTTAATAAAATTTGATTCTGTTATAATCGATACCTCAAGGAAGAAATATATTTTGTGAATTCCGGTTATTAAGAATATACCGTGAAATGGATAATATCAGGATAAACCTCAAAGGATGAATTGAGGCTCCACACGTATTTTGTTATATTATATGATCTGGGCCGGAAGCTCATGAATCTAAATATATGAGAAAATCCCGAACCTGAAATTTTGGGTATATAGTAGTTAATTCTCTTCAGTAATATATTGCAATATTATCATGACTTTCCTCAATTCATATTTCGTGTCTATCTAAAAAGGGCAGATAAATTCTGAGGTTGTGTTTAGCCCGGGCTAAAAGTTCCGGACTCAAATGCATTGAAATATATAATTTGAGAGATTTGATGTGGTTATTTGAACTTATAAGGTACAAGGTTCTAAACTGTCATTTTGAAAAGACGTAAAAACCACAGGTGCAAGTTTAAGAATTTGCGCAGTTATTATAACAGGAAAGAAGGCATACAATAGATAGATGTTTCCACCTGCAAGGAAAAGCAGGCTCTGCAAAATCTATAAAATTACATTATGTTCTAGAAGCCTCTGAAGGAAGATGACGGTTCCTCTTAAGCTTAGTCATGAGCCTCTCATGGTCTCCCAGAATATTTTCATTGGAAACCTGCAGCATGTCAAGCCTTCTCAGCGAATCAATGGAGTATGAACTCACCAGTTTCAACAAGGCATTATTTTCTTCTTTAAGTTTCTCAACCTCCTGTAAAGAGACGAATTTTCAGTGTTAGCTCCTGAACCTCGTTTGCTCTAGCATGTAAACGATCAGCCATGTTAGAAACAGAAGCAGCACTCTGAATGCTAAAAGCCATTGAGTCATCAATAGCCTCTTCATCAGACCTCACTGATAACAACATTTCATCCATTGGAATAAGGAAATTCTTAGCTATTATCACAGCTGTCGCATCATTCATAATTATAAAATCACTAACCGTGATATGACAATTTTGGGATACAAAGGATGGATGCCAGACTTTGGCGCCACGAATTGTGTTGGGAGCAACATTTAAATCAAGATGGTTTGGGTGAGAAGAAGAGGAAGCCATTTTTTGGAAGGTTTCAAGGAAAGTTTTAAGAGAAGCTGAATTTTTAGAAAATGAAAGGAAGTTGAGTTGAAACGTAGTTACTCCAATCAGGTCTTGTAGAGGCAATATCTATAGGGGAAAATATGGCAACGGCTTCCAGGATCCCAATATTATTTCGAATCCCCATTTTTTTTTTCTTTCCCAGATTCCAAAACTTCACGCAGCCTCCATTAATGTTTATAGGCACTTTCGGCATTCTCACGGATTATTTTCGTCAAAGCCGATCTTGCTTTGCAGATTTCATGGAGCTACTTTTTCAAAAGCACCCCGAGAATCTCCCGAATTTCTGTGGTTAATCTGAAATTCATTGGATATACCTATTCCTCTTATTTGTGTATAAACATGTTACTAACGAAATTTTCTTTGCAGAAGACATCCAGTTTTCTCCATATCTAGAGATGCGATATCCACTTGTTTTTCATATCAGTGAGCACTCGATGTGCTCGAGAAGCAAGACTATCTCTGATCATCAATTCAGGAAGTGAGATTGTCCCTGATCACGTTTCGACGATGTCGGGGAGTTATAAAGGTGACCACATCCTCTAATCTCCTGAAGTTCTTCTAGATTAGGAGAAATGAGAGTTTGTTGTCTGCTCCCACCAGCTTCCTTCCTTGATTGCTTACCTTATCCTGCAAACAATATCACAATTTTTGTATCTTTTTTTTCTTTTTATAACTCTCTGTTCTTAAGGGATTTTATTTCTTTAGAACGAACATCTGAAGAAAGAATCCATGAAGTGATCCTAACTTTGAGGGTTATTTGTTTTTGACAAAGAGAAGAATTGTGATTTTTGCTCTTGCAGGATATAACTAGATCATCAAGCGCTACATTATATTTACTGGGCCGATATGAGCTTGAATGATACTTGAGAAAAGTTTCTCCCACCTAAGGATGTAAGCAATACTTGTGTTATTTTATGCTTATACACTTATTTTGATATTTTATAAGACATCTTGAAAGGTAACCAAATGGGAAGATAAGACCGTTCCAGAAGAATGCAAAGGACCATTCCAGAAGAATGGCTTATATCATTCTGATATGTATTCATGAATTACTAATGCAAATTTCACAGATTGCAAGATGAGTACATTAATGATACATTGCATAGATTAAAATCCCATAAGAAAAGAACATGGGTATAGCAGTGATCAATATGATGCACTCCTGTTGCGTAGCAAATGAAATGAATTGAAGTCCTGGAAGGACAATCCTTTAATATGTTAATATTGATACAGGTGCACGCCTAATGCATAGCAAATTATATGGGTTAAAGTCCTAGAAATTAATTGACATGTATGCATTAATCTGTGGCATGCCTGCAGCATGACAGATATATGGGTTCTAAATATTCCAACTTCCTAAATGGAGATTATCCACGCCCTATTGTAAAATAACGCTCCATTGGAGGTTATGATCCACATTATCACATAATTCATCTTATAAGAGATGTCTATCTGGAAAGAGACAATAAAAGCCCCTTGAAGTGGCTTGGGTACCCAAAAGCAAAGAAATGCTTATAATTGATGCATGCCATGCACATAAGAATGGTGGGATCATGAATTGATAAATGACAATTTTTGGTTTTGGAGTAGCTACTCAAATCATCAATGGGCTATGTTGATTGGAACCCTGTTCAATTATTAAATGTCGACAATATCATTGGCCAAAATGAAAAAAGGCAGTTCCATTACAGATGAGAATGAGCATGAATGAACAAACCCACAGTACGAACCCTAAAAGATGTTAATACTGAAGGTTATACTTGGGCGTTCAGAATAAAAGGGAATATACCCACTTTGTATGATACAATATTTCTAGCAAAAACAAGGAATACTGGGTTTCTCCATATTTACATATTCAATTGTGCCCCCTTATTGCACATTTAGGGAGACCAATATGTTATCTTTAAGGGTTATTAAATGCACGGAGCATATCACCAGAAGTGATTCCCTAAAGATGTATAAATAGCAAGGTTAAATGTAATGACTCAAACCTAAAATTCATATTTAATTAGTAATTTATTATAAGAAAAGACAATTTTGCCCTTGGAATAATTTATTAACGAAAAGTTTACTTTTTGACCGAAAAGGAATTTGACGATTCCACATACACCGTTGCGTAGAGCACAACGAAACGAGTTCGTAGATACAAAGTGGACTCGAATCGGAGCTTTAACGAAGAAAATACGGTTAAAATATCACGAGGGGCAAAATGATAATTTGGAAAAAAAACTCAGATTTTTAAACCTCATTTCTCTCTCTTCCCTCAGTTTTCCTCTATCTCTCTCTCCCCCTCTCCCGTTGTCCTCCTTCCCGTCGCCCTCCAAACTCCCATACCTCACGCCACCGGCCACCCCAAGCTTCAAGAGCAGAGCCAAAATGACCGGCGTCACATCGCCACCACACCCCTCCCAGCCCGCTGCCAGCTGCCGCCGTTTAGCCACCGGAAACTGTAAAAATCGAGCCGGTTTTGCACACTTTTGCAACCGCTCGTTCTCCCTCAATTCTTCTCCAAATTTGTCGAGTAAGGTATGGATTTCTACCTATTTTTCATGCTCTAGCTGATGGTTGGGTAGGTTTGCATCGATTTTGACCGTAACTGGCTCAACTTTCAAATTAGAATTCGGCTGGTTTTCGGCCTCCGTGTTTGGCCACTTCCGGTCAGTTTTTGGGGTAGTTTCAAGAAAAAAAGTGGTTCCAAATATGGTGTTATACCTAGGGTAGGAGTTTGGAGCAGTAATTTTGAGATTTTCCGGCAATGCGTAATCGCTTTGGACACCTAGCGCTGCCGGCGCATGCGGCGGCGCGTGGGTGAGGGTAGTGAAGTGGCACTGTGTCTTGATGCGATCCTTAGGCTGTCACGAGCGCATAGGAATTCGCGGATCTCAATTTGGATACCGTTTGAGCCTCGAACGGATTTTCCATATTGTGCGATATCCGGGTCCAATACTGTTGAGCCGTTGGATCGAAATTAGTTTCAGATATGTTACTCTAGACAATTTCAGAATCGTGTAGGATTCGACGGATTGTGAATCGGAGTCCCGGATACTCCGAAATCGCGAACCCTAGAGCTAGGGTTTAAAAATTATGCGATTGCACGATTGTGATCAATCCGACCGTCCGATTGAGACCAAACCCTCGGTACATGTGTCCTAGATATATTGGACCTTCTAGCGGCTTCCGGATCATATTGTGAGGTCATGGACCTGTGGGGTCCTGGGTTGATTAGGACTTTAACGCTTTTTGAGTCCCAAGATACTGCTAAACTGGAATGAAAGCTTTTATGGGCATAGGAATAACTTTAATTTGACGCACGTACTTCTAGGAGCTGGGGGTCATGATTTTTAAATTAATACTATATGTATTAACAGAATATTATGGTCATTGAATCAGGCACCCGGGCACCAATTGACCCCCAGGAGGGACCTTCAAGAGGTCTAGCGAGCTTGGACTACCAGTGAGTGGACTCTTTGTTTTAATAAATGAATTTAAGCAGTTCAGTTTCAGTTATAAGTTGTTTTATGCTTTTAAATATTTTATTTTGCATGCTGCCGAGTGGAATACCCTTTAACGGATATCAGAAAAGAAATTCTAGTTAATGGTCAGATAAATGGCTGCAGAATTTTAAAGGTTATAGAAAGTTAATTATTCAACAGCTTTGCTTCAGAAACTTTATATTTTCTTAAACCACATTGTACCCAGATATTAAATGTTGCCTTCGGATTATATTGGTTGCCTTCGGTTTAGTCAGCATGCTTGACAGTTGCCCCACGAGTTCCTTGGTACTCGAACTCTTGTGGACCGAGTAATGCGGATAAGGTGGACTATGGTCCCTTGAATCCTGCGAGTTGCGGCTCGGACTGACCTCCTGTCACTGAGACCTGCGAGTATGTGTCACCCATGGTGATGCAAGGAATTGACGGATATAAAGAATTGACGGAAATAAAGGGTATACCTAGGTGGTAGTTTTAAACTGTTTTCAAAAGTAATGTTGACCATGAATATGATTGGTTTATATACATGTATAATTATATATGTGCATTGATTTCAGAAATAAAGAGAATAAGTTAGTTTGTATAACTGTTTTTACAATGGGGTTAGTATGTTCATATGCTATTTTCTAAATTTTGTTTTGGGTCCACTCACCCTTTTGTTGTTTTGCGCCCCCAGGCAGTAAACGTGCACAGGAATCCACCACCGGGCCTTTTTCTATCTTCCGCACGTTTCCTTTGATGTAGGATTTTTGTTTTGTAAAAGGATTAACTCCTTTGTAAATTCTTAGTAGTTGCTCTGATATTTTGCCCTAGACTGAGAATTGAACTGTTGAAATATATATATAAGTATGTTGGCAGTTGGTTGTATATATATATATATATATATATACTTGTTTGGCAGGTGAAAATGTTTTGGTATTGAGCCAGTTACAAGGGAAACTATGCAGGTTTTTCGGTAGAAGTCAACCTTGTTATTTTATCGTGCTTTGCATAGAGGGGCAAATAGGTCATTCGTGCCCGACATCCGCCAGGTGTCGGACACGCACAGGGTCCGGCTCGGATTCCAAATCGGAATTTGGATCGGGTCCTGTCATTAAAGCTATATAATGTGTCATAAAGTTTAATCGCTTAAACAAAATCCCTGAAAGGATTGCAATTGCATGAAGCAAGTCCCTAAATGACATGTGCTTGAAGCATAAAACCTGTACTAAATACTAATATGCATAAATTGCCTCAGTGAGTACATTGATTATAATATGTTTGCAACATATTAAAACTCCTGAAGAGTTCAAGAAATATTTGTCTCAGCCTGAAGATCGAACATTATGCCAATGAGATTCTTGCTTATACTAAGAAAGTATTGAAGCATTTTTATGTGGGTTAACCGTTTGGCACTTAAATATTTTTTCAGAAGTATACTGGACTGGACATTGTATTTTCCAGATAGAGCTCAACTTCATCACCATTATTTTGGGATGATGTAAGGCATATTTGATGCTATCTCCGCATAACACCATATACGATCATATTTTTTCAAGTGAACTTACTAATAGCCCGAAATTTGTTGGGTATGCGGATTCTAAAAATTTCTAAGGTCGCCTACTGGAAAAAGTTAGTCATGAAGATTTCAGGGCGAGATGTTCTTCAGGGGGAACATCTAACAATATTACAAGATTGACTCACAGAAGTAATGCCAGCTATTATATTCAGAAAGATGATCAACAGTTTGGCTTAAAGATATTTTGCCAAGCATTAGGGGGAGCGTGCTGTCAATAAAGATCTTCACACAATGTAATCTTTTTCTTTCTTCTAGGTTTTTATCCCACTGAATTTTTCTTGACAAGGTTTTAACGAGGCAGTGTCGCATGCTTGTCAATATACACAGAATTTTATGTTATACATGGTTATGTACTCTTTTTTCCTTCGACCAGTTTTTTGTCCCACTGGGCTTTTACTAGCAAGGTTTTTAATGAGGCATATCCCACACATGGTGGTCCCCAAGCGGGAGTGTTGTAAAAAGATGAAAGTGGAGCCCACATGTCGGAAGGAAACTTCCTGCACCTTTAGATGCTTTCCTTTCCCTGCCAAGGCATTTGCCTATAAAATAAGGTATCCTCCTTATATGTAATATACATAACAAAAGATTGAATGAAAACATCAGAACATCATTCCTATTGCTATTTGAATTCTCTAAATTCTCTCCACAATCTCTTTAGTTTTATAACATTCATTAACTATTTCATAATTAATTGACTTTAAGTACATACTACTAACACATACATGATCCATTGCACATATCACTTTAGTTAGACTAGACCCATTTGGACATTTTTGATCATTTGGTCAATTTATGGTAATTTTGTGTTTGTCTTTGGGCTTGTTTTAAACATTAAGCAAATAGGCAAGTTTGGGCCAATAAGAGTGTATGGATCCACGTAGACAACCTTAACATGCTAATCAAGCATAAATCCGTTATAATTAGTATAAAAAAACATATATTGCATGAAGACATGCAAATGGGATTTGATTGGATTCAATTAAATCGAAATTAAGATAAGACATTTCACCTTTTCTTACCCCAAGTGATCTGGGATTGTGTCACCATCCCATGGTCTCACAGAATCCGCATTTAGGGAAGGTGTGAAATAACTTCTTCAACTTCATCTTTGCTCAACTTCAAATTGAGATGTTGAAAGTATATAAAGCATTGTTACTTGAAGGATTTCATTCATGAAGTCCTTCAAAAAAAGGTGATCCAGTTTAATTTTGTTTTCTTTGATAAGGAGATATATTGCTAAATTAATTAGTTTCTTTATGACAACATTGATTGATGTTGGGTTACTATGACAGTTAAAAAGCCAAATGAAAAGAAATTCTGTTTCAAGAATGTTTTGAGGTCGCTTTTCTTCCAGTACTCATCATCCAGTGAGTACATGTACCCATGCAGCTATTTCAAAAAACCTTGTGGTCTGGGCAAATTCAGACTTTGGTGATATAATGATCATTAAAAACATGACCCAAAACCCAAAATAGAAGAAGTCGAAATTAATGGATGTAGGGTAACTAATTAATCCGGTTACGCATCCTTGTTCTATCAACAAAAAATAAAAATAAAAATTTGTATCTATATTGAAATGTGGCAAAAAAAATAAAATTATATCCTAGTAAAATTAAAAAGATTAAAGTCAACATTCTTTGTATGGTCATCCATGTGCATGTACTATCGGTTGTGACAGTCATTGTTGCTTGCCCAATGAATGGACATGTGTCACACTTTTATTGGATGTAAAACGGGGTATTATAAAAATGAAACCTAATTACTATATTAAGTAAATTTAGGTTTTAGCCACAAAAAAACTTTCACTTTTGGAAAAAGCCAAAGCTTTTTCAAAAAAGACAAAAAAACCTCTTAACTTTCAAATCAAAGACATGCAAATGTAAAGGATGCCTTAGGAAATTCAAAAATAAATAAGGGCAATTTTGTCCATTTTGGCTTCTTTTAAAAAATTTATCTCTCCTTTGGGCTTTTCCAAAGTCTCCCCCCTCCCTTTACCTAGTTTCTTCTACACACTTCTTTTCCTCTTCATGCCCTAAGGCCCTGTTTGGTTTGCGGAAAAGATTCCCATGTATTTCCCAATGGATGGGAATGGAAGATTCATTTCCTGTGTTTGGTAATTGTGGGAAAGTAACAAGGAAATACCACTTTATTTCCTTTCACATGTTTGGTTTGTATAGGAATGTAAAACAAAGTTTGTTTAATTTTCCAATTATACCAATATGAAATCAAATTAAAAAAAGAATGCATTTAATGTTATAAACTAAAGAGAAATTGGAGAGGGAATTGAAATAGAGAGAAAGTATAGAAACTGATCTCTTTATTGAAGGTTTCTATTCACAATTACAAATGAGGGGGAAGCCTTATTTGTAGGCAGAACATTGTGGTTGTTTGATCATTCTTCTTTGGCTTCACGTGGGTGTTGGCAAGCATCATCATTACCATTTTGGACTCCACATTCTTGACTTTACAACACTCCCCCTTGGAGACCACAAATGATACGGAATATGCCTCGTTAAAAACCTTGCCAGTAAAAACCCAGTGGGACAAAAACTGGTCGAAGGGAAAAAGAGTACATAACCATGTGTAACATAAAATTCTGTGTATATTGACACGCGTGCGACACTGCCTCATTAAAACCTTGCCAGGAAAAACCCAGTGGGATAAAAACCTGGACGAAGGAAAAAGAGTACAGTGTGTAAAGGTCTTTATTGACAGCACGCTCCTCCTGATGCTTGGCAAAATATCTTTAAGCCATACTGTTGATCATCTTTCTGAATATCATAGTTGACACTGCTTCTGTGAGTCAATAGTGTATGAAGGTCTTTATTAATACCACGCTCCCCCTGATGAATATCTCCCCCTGAAAACTTCATGACTAGCTTTTTCCAGTAAGCGACCATAGAGATTTTCAGAGTCCGCATATCTTAGAACACTTGGGCTATTTATAAGTTCACTCAAAAATATGCCCGTATATGGTGTTATGCTTAGATAGCATCAAATATGCCTCACATCATCCCAAAATGATGGTGATGGAGTTGAGCTCTATCTGGAAAAATATGATGTCCGGTCCAATATACTACCGGAAAATCCTTAAAGTGTCCAACGGATAATCCTCATAAAAATGCTTCAATACTTTCTTAGTATAAGCAAGAATCTTGTTGGCATAATGCTCGATCTTTAAGTCGAGACAAATATTTCTTGAACTCTTCAGAAGCTTTAATGTGTTGCAAACACATTATAATCCATGTACTCACTGAGGCAATTTATGCACATTAGTATTGAGTACAGATTTTGTGCTTCAGGCATATGTCCTTCAGGGACTTGCTTCATGCAATTTCAATCCTTTCAAGGATTTTGTTTAAAGGGATTAAACTTTATGACACATTATATAGCTTTAACCCAGCTATTTATACATCTTTAGGGAATCACTTCAGGAGATATGCTCTGTGCATTTAATAACCCTTAAAGATAACATGTTGGTCTCCGTAAATGTGCAATAAAGGGGCACAATTGAATCTATAAATATGGAGAAAACCCAACATTCCTTGTTTATGCCAAAAACATTGTGTCATACAAAGTAGGTATATTCCCTCTTATTCCGAACACCCAAGTATAACTTTCAGTATTAACAAATTTTGGGGTTCGTACTGTGGGTTTGTTCTTTCACGTTCATTCTCATCTATAATGGAATTGCCTCATTCCATTTTGGCCAATGATATTGTCGACATTTAATAATTGAACGTGGTTCCAATCAACACAGCCCATTGATGATTTGAGTAGCTACTCCAAAATCAAAATTTGTCATTCATCAATTCATGATCCCACCATTCTCATGTGCATGCGCATGCATCAATTATAAGCATTTCTTTGTTTTTGGGTACCCAAGCCACTTCAGGGGGCTTTTATTATGTGAGAATGTGGATTATAACCTCCAATGGAGCGTTATTTTACAGTAGGGCGTGGATAATCTCCATTTAGGGAGTTGGAACATTTAGAACCCATATATCTGTCATGCTGCAGTCATGCCACAGATTAATACATACATGTCAATTAATTTCTGGGACTTTAACCCATACAATTTGCTACGCATTAGGCGCGCACAATATCAATATTGACATGTCAAAGGATTGTCCTTTCGGGACTTCAATCCACATCATTTGCTACGCAACAGACGTGCATCATATTGATCACTGCTATACCCATATTTTGTTCTTATGGGACTTTAATTTGTGCAGTGTATTATCAATGTATCCAACTTGCAATCTGTAAAATTTGCATTAATAATTCATGGATACATACAAGCCATTCTTTTGGAACGGACTTATCTCCCCATTTGGTTACCTTTCAAGATAAAATATCAAATAAGTATATAAGCATAAAATAACACAAGTATTGCTTACATCCTTAGGTGGGAGAAACTTTTCTCAAGTATCATTCAAACTTGTATCGGCCCAGCAAATATAATGTAGTGCTTGATGATCTAGTTATATCCTGCAAGAGCAAAAATCACAATTCTTTTGCCTCTGTCAAAACAAATAACCCTCAGAGTTAGGATCACTTCATGGATTCTTTCTTCGGATGTTCATTCTAAAGAAATAAAATCTCTTATGAACAGAGAGTTACAAAAAGAGAAAAAATGCAAAAAATTGTGATATTGATTGCAAGATAAGGTAAGCAATCAAGGAAGGAAGCTGGTGGGAGCAGACAACAAGCTCAGTAATCAAGGAAGGAAGCTGGTGGGAGCAGACAACAAGCTCTCATTTCTCCTAGTCTAGAAGGACCTCAGGAGATTAGAGCATAAGGTCGCCTTCACAGTTCCCTAATGTAGCGGAAACGTGATCAGGGATAGTCTCGCTTCCTGAATGGATGATCAGAGATAGTCTTGCTTCTCGGGCATATTGAGTGCTTACTAATAAGAAAAACAAGTAGATATCGCATCACTAGGTATGGAGTAAACTGGATTTCTTCTGCAAAGAAAATTTCGTTAGTAACACATTTATACACAAATACAATGAATAGGTAGAACCGGTGAATTTCAAATTAACCATAGGAAAATTGCTAGATTCTCGGGATACTTTTGAAAAAGTAGCTCCGTGAAATCCGTAAAGCAAGATCGGCTTTGAAAATAATACTTGAAAAACGCCGAAAGTGCCGACAGGCATTATCAGAGGCCACGTGAAGTTTTGGACTCTGGGAAAGAAAAAGATAATATGGGGATTCGAGAAGATATTGGGATCCTGGAAATGTTGCCACATTTTCGTCTATAGATATTGCCTTTGCAAAACTTGATTGAGCAACTGCGTTTCAACTCAACTTTGTTTCAACTCAACTTCCTTCATTTTCTGAAACTTTAGTTTTTGTAAGACTTTCTTCAAAACCTTCTTAAAATGGCTTCCTCTTCTTCCTGCCCAAATTATTTCAATTTAAATGATGCTCCCACAACAACCAGTGACGCCAAAGTTTGGCGCCCATCCTTTGTATCCCAAAATCGTCATCTCACAGTTAATGATTCTGTGATGATGAATGATGCTACTGCTGTCATAGTAGCTAGGAATTTCATTATTCCAATGGATGAAATGTTGTTGACAGGGAGGTCTGAGGAAGAGGCTATTGATGACTCAATGGCTTTTAGCATTCAGAGTGCTGCTTCTGTTTCTAACTTGGCTGATCGTTTGCGTGTTAGAGCAAACGAGGTTCAGAAGCTGACAACTGAAAATTATTCTCTTCAAAGAATGCTTCATGAGTCTCAAAAAGAGGTTGAGAAACTTAAAGGAGAGAATAATTCCTTGTTGAAACTGGTGAGTTCGTACTCTGTTGATACACTGAGAAGGCTAGACATGCTGCAGGTCTCCAATGAAAGAATTTTGGGAGACCACGAGAGGCTCATGGCTAAGCTTAAGAGGCGCCGTCTTCTTCCTTCAGAGGCTTCCAAAACATAATGTAATTTTATAGATTTTACAGGGCCTGCACCTTCATTGCAGGTGGAAAAAATCTATCTGTTGTATGCTCCTTTCCTGTTATAATAATTGCGCACATTCTTAAACTTGCACCTGTGGTTTTTACGTCTTTTCAAAATGACGGTTTGGAACCTTGTGCCTTATAGGTTCAAATAACCACATCGACTCTCCCAAATTTCATATTTCAATGCATGTGAGCCCGGAACTTCTGGCCCGGGTTAAACACAAACTCAGAATTTATTCGCCCTTTTCAAATGGACATGAAATATGAATTGAGTAAAAGCCACGATAATATCGCAATATAGTAGTGAAGAGCATTAACTACTATATACCCACAACTTCAAGTTCAGGATCTCTCATATATTTGGATCCATGGGCTTCCGACCCAGATATAACAAAATATGTGGGGAGCCTCAATTCATCATTTGAGGTTTATACTGATATTATCCATTTCACGGTGTATTTTTAACAACCGGAATTCACAAAATATATTTCTTCCTTGAGGTGATTATAACATAATCGAACTTTATTAAATTCATCATTCTCTTATGCCAAAGAAATATGTGGTGTACCACAATTTGCAATAATACCTCAAAGGTTGTCCATTTAACTGTTGGAACTTTAGGTTCTCAACACTGTTAGATTTTGAACTTCAGGCCAAAATCACATATTCTCATGGTATGGACATTCAATCCCCTTAGATTTTGAACTTCGGGCCAAAATCACATATTCTCATGGTATGGACATTTTTACAATTTTTTGTACATATTTTTGGACTTCAAGCCCTTACATAATTGTCCATATTTTGAGGAACTTCTGGCATCTCATTTAATTGCTCATCCATGAGTTTAAGGAACTGCAGGTTCCCTTTTGTATATAGTGACGGTTTACCCAAAATGGTTAATATTTATGTATACGCCACTATTCATATATCCGGTACTATTCATCAAGTCATGAATACGTATCTATTCATGTGTACAGTACATTTGCTAGTACAGTTATCATCCATGTGTACGGCACTATGAACCAATACGGTACTGTTACATGATTAAGGAACCCCAGGTCCTTATTTACATGTCAGGGATCAAGGACCCTCAAGTCCAATCACATGTTTACAAATATAGTACCGGAGAGATTGCCAGCTCTCATATTAATATCATCATCAAGGATCTTCAAGTCCTGATGTAATTGTATGATGAGGATCAAGGAACTTCTGGTCCTGATCTGCATACTATAAAAACTCATCATACAGCACAATTAATCCATAAAATAAATTGCTGGTAAATAAATTACTGGTATGGACGATAAAACCGCACCATACTTTAAATAAATGTAAATGTGCGGTAAAATAAATTCATAAATTAAATTGCTTGATGTATGGACGTTAATCCCGCACCATACCTTAAATAAAATTAAATGTGCGGTAAAGTAAATTCATAAATTAAATTGCTTGCTGTATGGACGTTAATCCCGCACCATACTTTAAATAAAATTAAATGTGCGGTAAAGTAAATTCATAAAGTATGAGGGTTAATTCCACATCATACTTTAAGTAAAAATAAATTTGGAATAAAGTAAACGTGATTGTATGGGCACTAATTCTGCCCCATACATTTAAATAAAAGTAAAGGCGTGGACGATAAACCCGCACCACCCTTTTTAAATAGATACTGTTGTATGGGTAATAAACCTACACCATACAGTAAATAATGTACAGTAAAGTAATTTCATAAAGTATGAGGGTTAATTCCACATCATACTTTAAGTAAAAGTAAATTTGCGATAAAGTAAAGGCAATTATTGGTGGGTTCTTATCAACACCACAATCAAATATTATAATATTATTATACTGATATATTAGTGGAAAGCTAGATATATCACGTTGGCTTTTCTTCTTTCCACCTGCAATCTACACTGGTCATGAGTATTAAATTCTGTAGTTATTTTAATAATGTAATTAATTAAAGGAGATAGAGTGAGGCAGGGTACTTATCCCTTTATTTCGGTGGGTTTGCTGTTCTCAAAACAGGCTTTAGCACTTCTCTTGGGGTAAGTAGCAGAGAACACAGTGTAAACTAGCACAAAGGTCCCAATAATCTCAGCACCCAACCCAACTCCTTTGCTGTAGACTTGACTGAGCTCATTGGCTCCACCGCCCACCTCCATTATTGGCTTTTTCCTGTGCACCAGCAGAGCCACGGCTCCTCCCATTGACTCTCCCAAACCTCATTTTTCCTTTGTTCTCTCTGCTTTCACATATGTTTGTGAAGTGATTGGTACAATCATCCACTACATCATCAAAGTTTTTGACATAGCCTTCAAGCCTTGAGAATTTAAGATGAACTCCTCTTCATATTTGACACCTGGAACCTGCAAATATAGTAATCATCACCAAACAAGGCCCTGAAACCATCGACAGGCTTTCTCTTTGGGTTCCTGGGACTGAAGGCCACACTCAGGTTGACCAAGGCCTTGACCCGGTCAGGCCTGAACAAGCAGAACCACCAGGCAATGACGGCGCCCCAGTCATGGCCGACCAAGAAGACTTGGTCAATACCCAGATGGTCAAGGAGGCCAATGAGGTCACCAACTATGTGCAGGGCCGAGTAGGAGGCAGGGGAAGGTGGTGCGTCGGTGTCACCGAAGCCTCGGAGGTCAGGGGCTATGCAACGGTAGCCCAAGGATGAGAGAGAAAGGAGCTGGTGGCGCCATGAGTACCAGAGCTCCGGGAATGCATGGAGGAAGAGCACAACTGGGCCTGTACCGATTGATGCTAGGTGCATGTTTATGCCATTTGTGCTTACTGTTGTGTGCTCAGTTTTCTCCATCTCTGTTGACTCTCTCTCTCTCTCTCTCTCTCTCTCTCTCTCTCTCTCTCTCTCTCTGTGCCTTGGTTTCTCTGTTTCTTGCTCTGTTATGTTTGGCTGGGTTTCATCAGAGAATTCAGCTAGTACTGTTAAAGCGAATTCGTGCTGATAACGTGTTATAAACTAAAGAGAAATTGGAGAGGGAATTGAGATAGAGAGAAAGTATAGAAACTGATCTCTTTATTGAAGGTTTCTATTCACAATTACAAATGAGGGGGAAGCCTTATTTGTAGGCAGAACATTGTGGTTGTTTGATCATTCTTCTTTGGCTTCACGTGGGTGTTGGCAAGCATCATCATTACCATTTTGGACTCCACATTCTTGACTTTACAACATTTAATGATATATTGTAATTCTAAATTGTTAATGGGAACAAAATGGTCATGAAAAATGTGCATTTAATGTTGGCTCATTTTCCCAAACTTTCTCATGAGAAGGAAAACAAAACCCAAGGGAGGAGGGGGAACCATGTACTAAGCAACCATTTTTCATGTGTCAGGCAACCATTTCCCATGCATGGACTTACCGAACATGGGAAATCAATTGATTTCCTTCCAAGTCTCTTTTCCCATGAGCCAAACGAAGTTAAATACAAAAATCGGTAAGAGTAATTTCTAGGGTTTTCCTCTTCTTGATGGGAAATTTAGGAACATGAATTAATGAAATATGTTTTGGAATTGTTATGAACATGAATGTAATGAAATATGGATTGGAATTGTTATTAGATTGAAAAAAATTGGGTCTAATTGGAGTATTTTTAAGATTTCCATTCCTATTTATTTTACACACTATTTTGGGAGAGTCTATAGTGAGTGGGAAGTTATAAGGGGTGTTTGTGAGGGGTATGTAAGAGCCGTTGGATTTCATCCAACGGTGAGTTTTTAAAAGAGGGTGCATGTAGAATCGGGTTGAAATCTAACCCGTTAGAAACCCAACTTCAGTTTTCCCCTCTTTCCCTCTCTGTGAAAAACTGAAGAACACAATCCTCTCTTTTTGAATGAAAAGCAAACCCACAATTAGAAGGATCCAAATCTCCCAAATCGTATAGTCACTCGACTGTCAGTAGCTCGTTGGGAGGCCTGCGATCTATGGTAACCTGGGTATTACGAAGAATGTCTCTTACCTAGCTGTTGCCCTGTTTTGATTCTATGGCTCAAGTGAAAGCCCCTTCTCTTTTTCATTCAGCTGACAAGATTCCAGATGAAAGCAAAGTAGCATATCTCTCTGTTTGTAGCTAGAAGCCACAGCAGCAGTTGTTCCTCGATTTTGGTAGAGATGGAGTCTCAAATACCAAAGAGTCTTCTCTAATGTCCACCACATTCTTTCCAGCTGACTGACTTCAGAGGTCCCGATTGATTTTGAGAGGTAAGTTCACTTGCTAGATTGATTTTATTGGGTTTGGTTTATTTTTTTTGAGGGTGGGAAATTCGTCATTTGTGGCATCAATAATGCGTCATTTTTGGAATCAATAATGTGTCATTTCCTTATGAATATTCAATATACTTAGTTCATTGTTGTTGGTCGGGGTGGAAAATCATGAAATGTAGGTAAAAGAACCTAAACTTAGGCTTAATGACATTAGGAGTAAGCATTTCGAGAGGATATTGGGTGAAGTTCTGTAATTGGTGGTTTGAATTACATTTGTGTTCTTAGTTGAACATATTGGTTCTAATGTTATTTTGAACAGATTATTTGACAAGAGATGACGTAACTTATGAAATTTTGCTGCTTTTTGTGTAATTGGAAGTTAGGCTATGCGTATTTTGTGTCAATTTGGGCAATGTTTTGTGTAAGTGGAATGCATTGATATGTTGTGATGCAATAATGACTGATTAATGAATGAATAATTGCTATGCAGTACTATAGAAGTGGATCAATAATATAGTTAGATAAAATGTCAGGGGGCTCAGACAGTGATGAATGTGCAACAGCTAATGGGAGGGTTTATATTCCTGAAGTAAGAAATGAGGAAACACCAGCAGTTGGGATGATGTTTGACTCGCTTGACCTCGGTTACAATTTCTATAATAGATATGCATTCTTAGCTGGCTTTGGTATTCGACTTCATTCCAGCTTTTGGGGGAAAAATAAGAAAGAGATTTTGAGGAAAGAATTTGTATGTTGCAAACAAGGTGCATACAGGAGGGATGAAACTCGGGAGAGAAAAAGACAACGGGGAATAAGTAGATGCAATTGCAAAGCTAAGATTGTGGTTGTGAAGACAAATGGGAGCAAGAAGTATACCATATCTCTTTTTGCAGAGGGACACAATCATAAGATGACACCCTCAGAAAGAATGCATTTATTGAGATCACACCGTCATATTTCAGATTCTACAAAAGTACTCACAAAACAGTTGGGTTCAGTTAATATTCCCATTCATCAAAAGGTAAGTATTTTTGAGGTGCAATCCGGAGGAATGGATAAAATTGGTTTTATCAAAAAAGATATCTACAATCTTGAATGTAGTGTGAATGGGAAGCTGAGGAACCACGATGTTGAACTAGTGACCGAGTATTTTATGGCTGAACAGAAAAAAATGAGGCTTTTTATTTCAAGATTGAGGGAGATGGCCATGACAGGTTTAGTCGATGTTTTTGGGCAGATGCAACTTCTAGACGGGCGTATGGGTTTTTTGGAGATGTTGTTGTATTCGATACCACATTCAACACGAATCGATACGACTTGACATTTGCACCAATGTTGGGAGTTAATAACCATGGTCAGACAATTGGTTTAGCATGCGCATTTTTGAGTAAGGAAACGACTGAGTCGTTTGTTTGGATGTTTGAGGAGTTTAAGAAAGCCATGCCAGGTGGGGAACCTAAAACGATCATTACAGATCAAGATGCGGCAATGGCCATAGCGATTTCAATAGCCTTCCCGACTACATTTCATCGACTTTGCATATGGCACATCACATCAAAGTTCTCCGTTAAGTTACCACGTGACGCTTATAATGAGTATTGGCGTGAATTTCAGAAAGCCATATGGGATACTTACAATAAGGATGAGTTTGATGCAAAATGGAATATTGTGGTTACAAAGGCTGGTTTGACTGACCATCCATGGCTAAGTTCAATGTTTGATTTAAGGGAATCTTGGGTTCCAGCCTACGTACGACAATTTTTTGCCGCTGGAATATCAAGCAGCCAAAGAGCGAAAGGTTCTCATGGTTTTTTCAAGCAATACATATCAAGGAGAAATTCGTTGATGGATTTCATAATACGATTTGAGAGGGCACTTTCTCATCAACGTGAAAAAAAGTTAGTTGCTGATCACGTAGATGCATTTGAAGTGGCTCAATGTCTTCTACCGATGCCAATGAACAAACAAATGGCTACCTTGTACACAAGGACAATGTTTCAAAAGTTTGAGCAAGAACTAATAGAAAGTACAGCATGTTTCCTAGAGCTCAAAACAGAGGATGCTTGTAAAGTTGTCTTTAACGTGAGCGAAAGGAAAAATTGGGAAACAAGAGTGGCAGAAGTCGTATATGTCAAAGATTCTGACCACGCATCGCGTAGCTGCCAAAGATTTGAATTTGTTGGAATTATTTGCAAGCACATCCTAGCATTGTTCAGAAGGGACCAGATTGAATATATGCCCGAAAAATATATTTTGAAGAGGTGGAAGAAAACTGCTAAATGTGGATTGGTGTCAGATGCAAATGGCAAAGAAATTAAAGACTGTGCAGATCCTGGCCTTCTAATAAAGCGGAGTACAATGTCTCGACTTGCTTCAGATGTGGTTGAGGATGCATTAATGAGTGAAGAAGGATGTGAGGTACTGTCAGAGACTCTAAAAAGTTTGCAGGTGAAGTTGAAGTTGCTGAAGGATGGACCAAGTAATAATGAAGTTGGAGGGTCCAGCTCTCAAACACAATATATGAAAGACCCTAAGAGAGTGAGGTGCAAAGGAAGGTCGAAAGGAGTAACGGGAGCAAAGGAAAAGGCAATGAAGCGGGGGATTAGACACTGTCGGGAGTGTGGACACATTGGTCATGATAGAAGACAATGCCCAGCCTTGAACACACCGTAAGATGCTAACACTATTTGTAATAGCATCTAAAATTTGAATAGGTAAAATTTTGATGTGCTTGTGTTTGATGTTTATGCAGGACATCACCATCGAACAACGACGAATCAACTCCAATACATAGTAGTGACCCATTATTCGACGATTTTGACAGGATGCACGGACCAAGTGAATGATTTATATTTGTATTAGACGAAATGTGGTTGTTATGAAGATTAATGATCATGTGAACTTTTATAGATTCAGTTTTTGAATATTGTTGTGTTTTTGTTCATGTCCACCGATGAGCTCTTACTATGTCCACTGGTAATTGAAATGAAAATTTGCTTGGTTTCATTCGTCCATGAAATTTGGAGACATGGTAATTTTAGGTCTTCTCCCTATTTATAAATTTGCAAAGACATTTGATAAAGTATGAAATTTTGATTTATATTTAAAAGGAATGACTTTTACCATCTAAAATGGCCAGTTTAGGG
>NC_047650.1:18435394-18440388 GCF_902201215.1 Prunus dulcis | reverse complement strand
AAGCACTTTGTTGGAACAGAGCAAATAGAAAGCAGCGTGTAAAAAAGAAACATAACATTGCAGCTAATTACATTTCGATACTTAGGTGAAAAATATTAAAGGGTACACTAACTTACATAAATACTCATAATTCCACACATAAAAGAACATTTGATTGCAAAACATATTATGTGCTCCCTCTTAGCAATACCACGATCCCCCCAACCAACTGAACAACGGTAGCCACAATCACTCGGTCGTACTCGTCAGCTTCTTCTTAGCAGGTCTCACATGCTTATGGCCACTCATATCCCTAGTGATATAGACCAAATAAATCTTCAGCAATATTTGGAATTTTATTATATATATATATATATATACCATAAACCATTCACTAAACAATGTATAGCACATGTTATGTTACTTATGACTCACGTGTCAGTTTTTTTTGAACACATTAGTACGCCAGCTCTTTAATGTAAATGGACATGATAAGGAGCATTTACTGATTCCCGGCTTGCTGTGATATTCACTGCTTATTGAATAATACTTCCATATTTGCAAATATAATGTTAGACATTATAACACATGATGACTTGCAATACATAGTCCCAATAATTATATATGAAGCAAATGAAACTGATATTTGTGTTATTTTAAATTAGATAATGACATTAAGGGAATATATGTGCAATACCACGATCACCCTCAACCAACTGAACAGCGGTAGCCGCAATCACTTAGTCGTATCGGTCGGCTTCTTCCGAGCAGCTTTGACGTGCTTATGCTCATTCATGTCACCCCCATCATCTAGTATCTCTCTCACAGCATCAGGGGACACATAGTTCCAATCATAACTTGTATGAGTTGTTGCCGCAAATGCTCGGAATTTGTCGAATCCTTCGTTGAATGCCAACTCCAGTTCACTATGGTGCTCTTCGCATCGCATATGGTTCATCAAACAACCTTTCATTTCATCATTCATTACTATATCCAACTCCTCAGCTTTCAGCTTCCTTTTATGACTCAGCTTCAAGTACTTGTTCTTTTGGGAGAACGCTTTGTTCACTCTAATGTTAAGATCAGCCAAAATTGCCTCGTCTTCAACACATTTCTCGTGCCATGAATTGATCAATCTGGAATTATAATCCAGCTTGGCACTGACTGCATGTATTGCCTCTAATGGATCATCGGAGTCCCCCTCACTCCCAAATGATGTTGAAAAAGGAATGGGTCGGCGAGTAGAATGTGGAAATAGAACCTGCGACTCCAATTTGTCATCTTCGATTGTATTGTTGGCGCCTGAAGAGGTTGACATGCTTGAATAATCCTCTTTGTTTTGGGAGGATGAGGATTGCATATGCAATTTCGTTTGAGAAAGGGAACATAGGTTTATAGACCAACATACCAAAGCTTGTGTGTAGTCAACATATGTACGTTTTGGCGGGAATTTTTAAAAAATAGTTGTCCGGTTTTGCTTTTCAAGCATGTCAACCTCACACTCTCCTTACACCATTGATAGTGGTTGAAAGAAACTCAATGGAAGTGACATCTACTTAGTTAACTCAACCAAACTAGTTAGGATTAAACTTATATTGTATCAGACCAAAAATTAATTTATACATTGTCCACCAAATATTTTTGGCGGGAAGCCTTTTATTGGTATTACTATCACCCCTTTCATATAAATTCTCCTCCCCCACAAAACTCACTCCTCCACCGAATCTGTCTCCATCTACCGATACTCTCTCAACCAAACAAACTCATTCCCCCCAAAGAATGGATTTACTAACCAAGTTTGATGTGAGCATAATAAACACCCCTCCAAACAAAGACCGCCTTCGACACGCAAGTGCGTCACCAGACAAGCAATGTCACATTCCTAGACAGAATGACCATTTTGTTGGAAGTTTTGAGTCTGAAAGAGTTGTTGGTTTTTGGAAGGAGAGGCATCTTCAACTTGTTGATGAAATCCAAAGGGCAAGGGAACGTTTGGAATTTGTTGAAGGCCAAATTGAAGATGACAAAAGGCAGGCCAATCTGGATAGGGCGAAGTTGCAGCGCATGAAGCATAGACACAAACGATTTCGGAGTGTAGCTGTTCAAAAATACAAGAACTCATCTAATGCAGTGGAGTCAAAGAAGCGTGTGATGCAAGCTGGATTCGACTACTTCCGATCCTATGCAAAACTCGTCGTATCCGGGTTTGATTGGTCATCTATTACCGTTTCCGACGTCACCAAATATACTCAGCAAGGGAAGTAACCATTTTGGTTCTCGTGTTTGAGCAGAGGCAAATCAGTGGAATTGGAATTTTCGTTACACTCTGCTTCAAAGCTATTTTGATGCTAACTACTATGGAAGATTTAAACCTTACTATTTTGATGTCTTTAATTACGAAAACACAAGATGCAAAGAGCCCATCTACTTCAGTCATATGTTGCTGCCATGTCCATTTTTTTTTGATCACGTATCAGATTTGGACATGGTTGCATCATATGCAATGTTGCCTTTATTTATTATATGTTAGGACAAGGTTTATGGAAAACCTTTTGTGAGTGCGTTTGTGACAAGGTTATGGAATTATTATGTACCATTTATATATTGTTTTTTGTACTGGTTCATCTCCTACTATTTCTTGCTTTCTTTATATTTTATGTTTGTGGAATCCCTCTAAAAGTTAACATATACTGTGAAAAAAATGCAGACTGAATATATAAACACTCATATAGACTAGGACAAATATTCACTAAGGGTTTTAAAATTGCTTCACTTGTGTGAGGTTATTGAGAAAAAGTATGGCATTATTTTATGTGATTGGACATGATTGAAAATATATTGCTGATTCCTAATGCGGCGTCATGTGGACAACTTATTGAATACCTCTGACGTGTTAAAAACTCTAAGTGCAGTTGCATGTGGACAACTTATTGAATACCGCTGACGTGTTTAAAACTCTAGGTGCAGTTGCATGTGGACAACTTATTGAATACCGCTGACGTGTTTAAAACTCTAGGTGCAGTTGCATGTGGACAACTTATTGAATACGAACTGACGTCTTGAAATGTCTAGGCGTAGTTGCAATGATGGCTTGAAAGCATGTGCAATTATTATTTATGTTAAACTTTTATGGGTTTAGAACATATTATTGTATATAGTGAAACTAATTATTGTATATAGTGAAACTAATTATTGTATTATTACAAATTATATATCGAATATTATCCGAAATATACGTGTTAACGTGAATTAGGGTTAAGAGGAAAGTGAGTTATGTACAAAGAATTTTGATTTTGTCATTATCCGGGCATATTTTGGATTTTCTTATAATTTATTACCTATTTTCACAAATTGTTGCACTAAAAAAGCCAAAATAATAGCAAGAGGACACCTGGCGCGATCTCAGCCCATCACTTATGACTACTTGCACAACTGTACGTCAGTGAACATGGCCACATCCTCCCTTTTTACCCTAAATTATTATTTTATTACTTTTCCTTACAAAAATCAGAACTAATTACAAAAAAAATATAAAAAATATCCGAAAATTGCTACCATCTCATTGACACTCCATCTCCCTTGCTGAATTCTCCGATTCATTGTTACGCAGTTTTAAAAATTATTCCGACCATTAACGGGAGATGCTTGTTGAAGTAGGTTATTGAAGTTGAAGTTAACAAACATCAATACTTAGGGTTAAGAGGAAAGTGAGTTATGTAAAACAATTTGGATTCTTTCATTGCAAGACGAATGAGTTATAGGTTCTCCTAGTTTTATGACGTCACAAGGAGGCCGGAGTAATTTTCGTGGCATTTGTAGGAATTTCCTACTATTTATTACCTATTATCAAGGATTTTTCCACGAAAATAGCCAACCCTAATTGCAAAAACACACCTGGCGCAATCTCAGCAGGTCACCTTTCACCACTTGCACAAGTGTACGTCAGTCAACATGGCCACATCCTCCCATTTTACCCTAAATTATTATTTTATTCCTTTTTCTTACAAAAATCAGAACTAATTACACAAAAAAATATAAAAAATATCCGAAAATTGCTACCATCTCATTGACACTCCATCTCCCTTGCTGAATTCTCCGATTCATTGTTACGCAGTTTTAAAAATAATTCCGAACATTAACGGGAGATGCTTGTTGAAGTAGGTTATTGAAGTTCAAGTTAACAAACATCAATACTTAGGGTAAAGAGGGAAGTGAGTTATGTAAAACAATTTGGATTATTTCATTGCGAGACGGATGATTTATAGGTTGTCCTAGTTTTATGACGTCACAAGGAGGCCCGGGTAATTTTCCCAACCTATTTTAGGAATTTCCTACTATTTATTACCTATTTTCAAGGATTTTTCCACTAAAATAGCCAACCCTAATTGCAAGAAAACACCTGGCGCAATCTCAGCCGGTCACCTTTCACCACTTGCACAAGTGTACGTCAGTCAACATGGCCACATCCTCCCATTTTACCATAAATTATTTTTTTATTCCTTTTTCTTGGAAAAATCAGAACGAAATACACAATAATTAGAAAAACGACCCGAAAATTGCTACGAACTTATTAAGATTTCATCTTCCTACTGAATTCCCTGTTTCATGGTTATGCTACATTAGTATTTTATTATTATTTTTCCACAATTATTATAATTATTATGATATTACTTTTTAGGCTGTCCATTTGTTAATTATATTTAGTCCAACTTTTTGAAAACAATTTTATTTTCTGTGCGAATAGGCCATTTGTAGTGCTCATCGGTTTCTCTGTTCTTCAATTTGTTAATTTTTTTATTTTTTAGGTTTAAGGGATGTTTTGAAACATAATATGGAAATATACAAGTCATCCATTGTACTCCTTCCACAAAAAAAAATTATTCAACGTCATTCAGTGTTCAATTTTTGCTTAAGAAACGTGTAACCAAATCCTTCATTGCAGAGTGGGAAAATGTCATTCCCAAGCACCGGTGAAAAGACACCTATTTACTCCATGCATTACTTTTCGTTTACGA
>NC_047650.1:18363233-18433396 GCF_902201215.1 Prunus dulcis | reverse complement strand
GTAAGTTTTAATTTAAAGAATATGTATGTGGGTGAAAAAAAACCTATGTCTAACTCTGACAGAATTATTTTCCATATATGATGCCTGCAATTAGGGAGCCACCAGTTGCAATGGATTGGAATGGGTTGATGTAACCTCCGCTGAAGCAGAACATCAAGATGACACGTATGATGCTAGAGTGCTGAACATGCTGAAGTCCATTAAGGACTTGGTATTAGTTTTATTAGTTGTATCAATTGTCATTTTATTTGTTCTTTTAATGATCATTTAACTGCACAGTTTCAAAGATTGTGAAAGTTCTCCCGCACAAGACATGTTGCACGCACCACCAATGAGACCCTAAACCCATTTTGTAATATTTGTTCTTCAAATACGTGGATTGGCATTGAATTTCAACAAATGCATTAATTTGTTTGAAAACACGCAAAAACGTTCCAACACTTACTTTCAAAAACCAAGTAATAACGAATGCTTGTAAAATCACAAGACAGGGCCAATACGATAAAATCATACGAAGCATTAATTTGTTTTTATTGCTCCGATATTGAATGTTTATTGACAATGTATTTATGGTTGACATGTTTATTGAAGGTTTATTTATTATTATAATCTCATATTTCGCAAGTTATTGAACAAATAGTGAATGTTTATTGAAGCTAAGAGGAGTGTTTCCTTCTTTATTATTAGTAACTGACCCTATTTGGCATGTTATAGAACCGATATTGAATGTTTATTGAAGGTTTATTGATAGTTTGCTGCATGTATATGGAATATCATTGCCCCAATATTGGATGTTTATTGGGGCCACAAGTATCACTCAAGTAAGAATGAAGGGGGGGAAACGGACCTTATTCTTTCTTTTAGTAGGAAGAACAACTGTTAAGTTTAATATCGTATTCAATACGACTTCCTTATGGTTGGTGTACTTGGGGACTGAAGTATATTGCATCATTATTGCATGTCTATTGTGTGTATATTGCATGTCTATTGTGTGTATATTGCATGTCTACTGTGTGTATATTGCATGTCTACTGTGTGTATATTGCATGTCTATTGTCTGTATATGGCAGGCCAATTTTGTGTATATTGTTTGTCTGTTGTGTGTGTATTGCTTGTCGAAACGCAAGTGAATTGTTGTTCATTTTGTGTATATTGTCTTTGTTTCTACTTTTATGGTACTGAGCTGCCGAAAACCTTTCGCATGTTTAGACACCTATTATGATGCAACACATTGCGATTAATGGTGGCTTGCATCAACAATGACATATCGCATTGCAATGATGTAATACACTTAAAAAGCCATCTTCAAATCCCAATTCACATATGCAGTCTTAAAATTCCAATTCAATGCAGTTTGGTTAACAAACATGTAAATGTCATGAAGGAGTTAGCGGTAGAATTCGAAAAGGACCCATACGTCTCTATTGTGTATTTACATTAGTTTGAGAATGGACATTCCCAAAACCTTCTCATGTACCATTTGTCATCTTCAACCAATATCATGGGAAGTAAGCATCTCCCCTTGTTATCTCCGCAGCCAATTTCAACCGAAAAAAAAGGCATGTTGTGCGAGGTGCAAGTAGCTAACGGAAGCTGAGCGCTGAAAAGCTCAATGTACTTTAACACAAACATGCCACAATCGCCTCTGAAGCAAAAAAGAACTCGATCAATTCAACTAATGACATTCTAACGTAATTGACAATTGAAAGTAATAAAATTAAATAAAAAGTTGTGCTTACTCATTAGACTGTTGTGGAACATCCACACGCTCTATTGGCCACGGACACCACCAATCTCGGCTGCAATTGTTTGCATAAACACCTTCTTCATAAAAGTCGATGGTGTTGAGAAGATTTGGAAGCGTAATTGATAGCGGGGCGAGTTCTTCCTTTATGATGTCATCTGGAATTAGTGAAACCTTTGAATCGTACACTTTGATTTCACACAATACCAGATCAATCATTACAGCCACCCAATGCTTGTACTTCGTCAACATAAATGGGGTATACACCTTATAGACGTTCTGCCAATCCATCCCACACGGAGGAACCTTCCCATTTACAACGTTTAGTAAACTTTTTCTGATTTTCCACCCAACCTGCTGTTTTTTCCTTTTATTCTCCGCAAAGCAAGTACTTATGTGATTCTGTGAAATACAAAACAATCAATGGTTAAACACCTCCATAAAGTGTGTATGGATAATGTGTAATTATTAACGGCACTTGGTCAAGGCCGATGACATACCATAAAAAAAAACATCGGTCGTTGTCCAGTCCGCTATTTCTACTTCCTCCAACTGTTGTTGTCGCTTCCGGATGAGATACAACCCCAAATCAATGTGCTGCAACATGTTTTTCTTGTCAATCTCATAATCTATGTACATTAAAACAAATGCATAATCAATTACACTTACATCTCCTTTCAGCCAACCATCAGCTTTCACGAGGGAAGCCAAGAATTCAATCTCAGCTTCCACGTTTCCAAATTGCATCACCAAACTATGAATATAAAACAGTTTTAGAAAATGGCCAATATTAAAAATTATATACAGTCATGCTTCTATCTTATAATTGCAAGGGACTTACTTTGGGTCCTGGCGCCATTCCCAACAAAGTTTCAGCAAATTCACCAGATCATCATGCGGAATCGCCTTCATTGGGTCTAACATCTTCAGTCCGGTTGTCTGTGCCCCAGTTTTTGGAACCAATTCACTGCCTTCAATGATCTTCCACTTCGGAATGATCCTCTTCCTTTTCCTTAATTGGACCCCTTGTGCCACAGCTTGACCTTTATGATTCAACCAGACGTTCAACTGAGATAGCACAGCTGTGGGTTGATCCAAATCAATGTCCCCGATACTAAACTCAAGCTGTGTCCCCTCCGTGCTCTCGCCAATGTCACCCCCAAGCAACATGACTTCATTATCTTCTTTCTCACATTGGTTTTTTTGCACTTCCTTTTCCTCACTTCTTTGTCTTTTCACTTCCTTGCCCTCCTTTTTTTTCCTTTGCAGTTTCCCTCCCTTGCTGCTTTTTCTTTTCACTTCCTCTCCCTCACTGCTCTGTCTTTGGGCTTTTTTCCTTTGCTACTTTTTACTTGCACTTGCTCTCCTTCACTTGTTTTCCTTTGCCCTTCCTCTACCTCACTTGGTTTTCCTTGCACTTCACCCCCTTCAATCCCCTCCTCTTCCTTTTCCTCTCCCTCAGTTGTATTACTTGGCCCTTCAGCCCCTTCAATCCCCTCCTCTCCCTTTTCCTCTCCCTCATTTCTATTACTTGGCCCTTCACCCCCTTCAATCCCTTCATCTTCCTTTTCCTCTCCCTCATTTCTGTTACTTGGCCCTTCATCCCATTGAATGTCATCCATTTCCCCATATCCCTTAAATAGATGTGAGACGACACAACGATTCATCCTCTGTTTCAGTAAAGCTAGGTCCCTCCTTACTTCCTGCTCAAACTGAGGACCTAAACATTGGTCCAACAGTTTTTCCATCCGTATGACCTTTAAGTGAAGGACGTCTTTTTCCCGCTTTACTTGAAACAACTCGGACCTCAACAAGCTTACCACCTTGTTCAACTCATCAAGATCACCACATGAAGAAGGAATTGACTCTGCCGAGACAACAGCAGGGCGATCCTGTGGCCAACTCCAATATGGTTGTCTCATTTCCTCTTCACTCGAACATAGCGCCCGCAACTGAACTGACTGTTTCAGAATACAGACAAGAGTCATATTAAATCATTCTACTTCATAATTTCATTCAATCTTATCAATAGTTCCAAGGGCTGCAAACCAAACCTCTTTGCTCTGGAAAAAATAATTGTTCAACTTTCTCATCTCTGGAACAGACGTAGTAGTTCTCCATCGCAAAATACGCGGGACAGCGGTCGGATCAACAACCTTGCAGTAATTCAGGTCCGCCATTCTAGGAATTAATTCATATACCCAAATCTACACAATTCAAAGGACAAAAGTCATTATTTATGTTTTAAAGAAAAACAAAACATAACTGACATGAACATTATTACCATGTACCTGGAAAGCATACGTGAAACCTTTAAAACTCCAGCCACTCCTTTGCGCTTCACCATGCTTATCCTTCTTGCCCTTCTCATTTCTCCGGCTTGTTCCCGTTACCTTACTTTTCCCCTTCCCTCTTCCCTCTTCATTTTCAAAGCTTTTCACATACTTTGTTGGTGCAGAAAATAGACTGTCTTGGGTTTTGTCAAAGGACACCGAACCCCACGGATACCTGTTGAACGCATCCAAGTCCTCTACAAGGGTCAGGTAATTTAGATTGATGTTCAAATGTTTGTCCCTTCCCAAAACCACTAACTCAGCAAAGTAAACAAGAGCTAGCTTGTAGATGTCATCTTCCTCTGTGCACCTCAGAAATGCTTCTTCTAAAGCATTGCATGTAATTCCTTCGTCTATAAAATATCTTTTCTGAAGTCTAATTTCATCACTCTCTCCACTGGAAACTTCAGGCACTTCCCCAAAACGAAGCCCTGTGATCAAACAGAAATCCTGACGAGTGAACTGAGCAACGCCACACCCTAATAAGAAACTCAGTCCATCCAAGTCTTTCACACCCTGCCCCGCTACTCTACGCAACACAACCCCATGCACAATCTGCCCGCTAAACTGAATCTTATCTATATTCAGAAGATGGCCAAAGCATGATGTCTTGAATTGTTCTAATTGTTCCGCACTCAACTTCGCTCGAATTGCAGCTAGAGATGAATTTGCATGTGAGCAGTTGTTCACCCGTGACGAATATGCCTCTGCCTCTGGCCATACCAGCTCCACGTTGGATCCCATTTCCTCAAATACAATGTGAAATAACGTGAACACATATACTACCATGTATTTGCACAATCACAACTAGTCAACCAGGCACATTACAAATTTTACAAAGTACATGAGCATAGGGATTACTGATCACAGGCTTTAACATCATCAACGCAATGTGACACATTTTGTGCAAATACATGTTAATGCAATGCTTATGTGAATTACAAACAATTTCACCTGTTTTATTTATGGATCCATACTCGTGTGAGTGCAATCTAGGCAAGTTCTGCACTTCACACACATGACAATTATTGTCATTTCATACACAACACAAACTAAATAAATAAGAAATATAGTGGAAGGAAGCAAAGCAAAGCATCTACTCTGCTATCTGCTTGCTAAGCAATTGCCACATCCTTCTTTCTTTCTAGCTTTTTCTTCAGTCAGCCACAATCGTCATAGATCAACCTTTATTTCAAATGCTTTGCACTTTTATTCATCAGTTTATTATTATCTGTTCTCATTTATCATAGGCAAATTTAGTAACAAATGAAATAATATTTATTTCAAAAAATATATAAATTCTAGCGCCAGAGAGGACTCTGCACTCTGCACTGCTTCAAATGTGGAAGTTTTTGAGGGCCTCCTCCAATTCAACACCATTATCTTATTCATATCATTACTAACATGTTATTGACATGTTATTGACATGTGATTGACTTTATTTTCATTCGTTTTTTAACATATACCCAAGCAAAAATTAACATGCAATTGAAGCACAAAGAAGAGATGCCAAATCCAACAACATTGATGGTACAAATTGGGGAAAACCATTACTCTAACCCTAAACTCAAATTCCATAAATTACTCATCAAATGCTTTGCACTTCTATTCATGAGTTTATTATTATCTGTTCTCATGTTTCTCAGGCAAATTTAGTAACAAAGGAAATCATATTTATTTGAAAAAATATATATACATATTCTAGCGCCAGAGAGATAATCTGCACTATGCACTGCTTCAAATGTGGAAGGTTTTGAGGGCCTCCTCCAATTCAACACCATTATCTTATTCAGATCATTATTGACATGTTATTCACTTGTTATTGACTTGATTTTCATTCTTTTTTTAACATATACCCAAGCAAAAATTAACATGCAACTGAAGCACAACGAAGAGATGCCAAATCTAACAAAATTTATGGTACAAATTGGGGAAAACCATTACTCTAACCCTAAACTCAAATTCCATAAATTACTCACCAAATGCTGGTTATTGCAAGGCGTCTGTGTGGGGTGTTTCTGTTTCTTTGCTCCACAAATGGAACCTACCACTTCCAACGAATACAGCTTCTCTCCTTCCCCTTCCACTGCTTCGCCCCTTCACTGATTTGGAATCCACACTTTTCCCCTTCTACTCAAAATAACTACTTTTTCAGGGTCTGGAGAACGTGAGTGGCGAATCGTTGCCTTCAACTGTCGTTAGCCGTTGCCTTCATTGGGTATCTCAGACCTCTGGGTTTTAGAGAGATGAGTTTTTTCTGTTCAAACTTCGAACTTGCCTCTTCTGCTTCTTTTTCGGACGTCTTTCCCTCTTCTTCTTCTTTTTGGACGTGCTGGATATTCAATTCGGGTTTGGGTTCCCCACCTACCCAATTGTCAAACTTTATCTCAATTCTCCCCAGCCCTTGGATTGATCTGATGGCTATAAAGTGAACCCCTTATAACTTACCCCTTATAAGTTTCCACTCATTATAGTCAAGGGGTTGTATTTAATACCACCAAATCTTGGGATGCGAAATTGGAGACGTCCGGTCTTGAGACATTAGCTTTCACTTGATAGCCCAATATTTTACTAGGCATAACTTAGACTTTACGTTGAATCTCCTGGACTTGTGGCGTGGTCTTTTTGACTTTGTACAACAAACCCATGAAGCCCACTTTAACTGATTTGGCAATCCTTGATTGACTCGGCTTTGAATTTGAGCGGAACTACACTATTGTAGACGGACTTAAGATGGAGATCCTTCCAGGAGTGAAGCCTTGTGTTTTAGCTTTCTCGAACTTGCCTTGAGTATGTGGGCTTATGAAATTTTGAGACATACTGTATCACAAAAGGAAGGCACCGTGCTGCTTCTTTCCTTTTGATCTTTCACGTGGTGGATTAATCACCACAAGAGCCTTCTCTCCAATTTTTTTATTTGCCTTCACACACCACCACCCCCCCTTTTTTTAATTGCTATAGCAACATCAATGGTTTGAACAAGTTGGTTGTCTTGAGCCTTGCCTCCATAAGTTAGCAAAGGGAACTAGCCTTTTCTTGCTGGTGGATCATTGTCATCACACCCCCAAAAAAAAAAATAATAATAAAATAATAAAATAAAAAAATAAAAAAAAATTTCTCATAGCTTATGTTGTTTGCTTGAGACTTTCTAATGATATTTGTGTGCCTTATCTAGCTGGTTCTTTTACAGCTTGTTGCCAAAAGCAAATACCTTTTAACTTGGTCAAGACCAAGGTCTAAAATATCGGAAATATCGGTAGTCTAAAAATATGAAAATTTAGATGGAAATATCGGGATATTATCGATATCGATAAAAATTGAATAAAAACCACGGAAATTGTAAGAAAAACTTGGAAATTTTTATTGAAACTTTGGAGAATGTTTATTTAGTCAATTATCTATGAGTTTATCACAAAAAAATTAGAAGGAAATGCATTGCATGATGGATTTAACTAATTTAAGTTGATTATACAGCAAGCGGGCAAACACTATGAGTGTAAAAAAATATGTAATAATTAATGAAAAAAGATTAAATACACCGTAATCATTTATATATAATGATTTACTATAATATTTTACACTTTATACATTGCATGGTAAGATACATGAGTGACTTAGTACCACATAGAGTTCCTATGAGGTTCAAATTTTTCACTATCTTCATCATCTCTATGTGTAGAGTAAGTGTATTGTGAAGAGTAGTCATCAAATGATAAATCCCCAAAATAGTTTTGCATGTAATTGTTAACACATCACCCATATAAATATAAATATTTTAGCATACTATCACAAAAACATAAGTGATATGGTGTTTAAGGTGTTGGAGAAGTAAAATAGGAGGGGTTCATATCCCCTTTGTGTTTTTTTTTTCTCCTTTTTCCCCTTTTTCCCCTTTTTTTTTTAAAAAAAACTTTTTTTTTCCTTCACATTGATATTTTCGATATTTTAGTGATATTACACAGATATTTTGACAAAATATTGCTGAAATGTGAGCGAAATTATCGATATCGATATTTTTCGATATTATCGTCGATATTGTCGATATTTATACGATATGTACATGGATATGTTCCGAAATATCCGTGATTCAAAAAAACCGAAATATCCTCGATATTTCCTCGATATTATCGATATTTCAGACTATAGTCAAGACACGAATAAAAATCCTTCTCCAAATGAAGCATGAATTAGCCTCCTTATCGCATTGGAACCCCCTGAGGATCCCGGAAAGCTGTAAGCCCCTTGTCCATACAGGATTAGGCAATATGAAATTTCCTTTAAAAGGACATGTGCATCGCAACTTTAAGGAACTAGCAAACAAAGCGATAGCTTTTGATATATTTGCTTTTCTAGACCAAACTGTAGACTTCCCCAAGACGTCGGCTGCATCATCAAAAGAAGCAACCAATTGTTTCTTTCCCTCCGAGACATCTGTTGCAATTTGAGACCAAAAACAAATCTAGGTTGAGTATTTGGCTAGCCTATTTTTCTTTTCTTTTCGTCTACTGTAGCAATCATTTCCTTATTGCCAATCTCTTTTCCTTTACTCAATTTTTAGTCAAAGTAGACCAAGAGAATCATTCAAGAGCGTTTTTTCTTTTGGCTGCCTTCCTTTTGTTTTGTCTCTTTGCAACTATAAAAAAAAAAAGAAAAAAAAAAAGCACAAGAAAAATAGGCCCTTTTCCGAATAGGATTATGCGTCTCTTTTACATTCGCACCACAGTAAACTAAGGTGTTTGTACCATAACTGACCGAGCAACTAGCTAGGCTAGATCATTCGAGTGCCATGCTTTGAGAGGTCATCACCTTAGCCAAAGAAGCATCACCACAAATCACAACTCTAAGCAAAGCAAGAGGAGTCCCACATCGGAAAACTACAAGAGATGGAGACTCCCCCTCACCTATAAAAGAAGACTACTCTTTCCTTAGAAGGGGACTGGCTCTTGAGTACTCTCTCTTCTGGATCCATCTCTAGGCTGAGCTTCTCACTTGTTATCTCTATATTTGGGTCTAATCCCTTTGTACAAATGTAAACAAACATTATCATAATGAGAACACCCTTCTCCGTGGACGTAGCCCATCATTCGGGTGAACCACGGATATCTTGTCTTCTATATGTTTATCGTTTGCCCAAATCCTCACACACTTGGTGAAGGTCCTCATCTTCATCCATCATCCATCACACCTCATCACTAAGTTGGACTCAACCTTGGCCTAACCATTTTGAGCATCAACAGTTTGGCGCCGTCTGTGGGAATTGACACAAAAGGCTTATGTCGTTCTCCTCTTCTCCAATGCCCTTCGGCAACCATACAATCAACGTCACCTAGGTTGCCGTTCGGCAATGCCTTACTGGAGCCACCATGAATGCTAAGGCAACAAATTGCAGAGGATGATATTTTAAGGAAAAGCCAACCAGAAAGTGGCTATCGCCTTGCATGGCTTGCATGGCCAAATCACCATCTCAATTCAAAGTGTCGTTCGGCACGTCCTTGAAGAGTAAAAATATGGGGACTTGAGCTTGTTCTACAAAGCTTCATCATTCGTCGCATCTGCTGCCTACGGCACCTCATCATCATTCGACGCTAGCAATGCCTTCGGCATCCCATTGTCATTCAGCATGAACGATACCTTCGACACCTCGTTATCATGTGGCACATGCGATGCCTCCGGAAAGCCTCTCTGACATGAGCGATGCCTTTGATTCCAAGTGCACCAAAGACATCACCATGCATGGCTTGCGCATGGCCAAGGAAAATTGCTCCACTCTGAAGATGCCCACGTGCATCCTCACCACAAGATAAGATTTCTCCACTTACATATAAATATTGTATACAAGCATTCAATATTTAAATAATTCATTGCACAATCCTATTCAACAATATGATTCATGAATATTGCATATGAATAATAGCCCAGATTCGGCCACTTTGCATGGCTTGCATGGCTTGCATGGCCAAACATTCCAATTCATCAACAGCATCACTTTGCATGGCCAAGGAGTATCACTTTGCAGGCTTCCAAATACTCACCTAAGCCATGAAATCAAACATGAAAGCTAATGAGGAGGAAATGGACGTGCATAAATCCAATTGGGACCCAGCACGCCCACAAGATTCAAAAGCGGAGCCCACGCTTTTATGACCAATGGGCAAGCTATCATCAATTCAATAACGTGCCCAGACCTCCAACTGATCGGCAATTCAATACTTTATGCCTCACAGCTGATGACAGCCCGTCATGGCTCCAAAACCTTCCAAACTTGCTGGAGTTGATTCATCTTCAGCTCACTCCGTCAAAACCTCTCGAGCTCACCACTTGCCGAAGCTGGGACTTGCGAACCCACAGAACCAAAACCGCTCCAAGTCCTCCTTACCGAAGCAAGACTAGCTCCCAAGGAGCACCCGAATTGCAGGCTTAGGCCCAATCCTTGCCGAACCCAGCTCCACCAGCTTTCACCCCTTGCCGAAACCACCAAGGTCCAATCCCGGCCCGGCTCCCTTGCCGAACGGCAAGGGTCATGCCCAGGTCCAATCTCATGCTAAGATTCTGACAAAATTGAAACAAAAGGGGACTTACAAAAACAGTAGAGGAAGCTTGCCGAAACAGCCCCAGTTGCAAGGCCCTCACTCTTTGCCGAAGGACCAGTCACAAAATTTTTCCTTCTTCAAAAATTCCCAGCTCCAAGAAGCCCTTTGTCACAAAAAATTTTCCCTTGCCGAACGGCAAGGGCCATGCAGAGCCTATGGAGGTCACCTTTCAGAAATCACCAAAACCGAACGCCCACTTTGGCTCCTTGCCGAACGAGATGAAGGTTCAGCATACCTCTCTTGGACACAACTTATCAGGCCACAACGAAATTTACTCACCACACCCTTGCCGAACGGCAAGGGTTGAGCGAAGACCACTCTTGCCGAAGCCCCTATCCGATAAGTAGCACATTCATTATTTTTACAAATTATTTAATATTGGAAGAACTCATTACTCTTCAGATCAAGAAAGTCATGTGCATTATTTCCAAAGGATAAAATACATTTGCTTTATCTTATATTTTAATATATTTATAAGCATGCAATTCAATGATTCTATATATTATTCAAGTGGCTGAGATAAATCATGGGATCAATCGATGGCCTAGCCACACCTTCAAATCTTCCCATTTTAAAACTATTTTGTCCTATTGTCATAGGAAAGTGTGGAGCAATTTGAATGGACATGCCGAACGGCACCCACCCATCTCATATGTTTAATCACCATCTGATGGAAGCCACTCAAACCGTACGGCAAGTTCAAAAGCACGGGATGGAAAACTACAAAGTGGCCTTCGGCACCGTATCCTCCAAACAAATTGATTGGCCAAACCATGATCTCTCCATCCGATTCAGAAAGCTTAAAAACCAGAGAGTAACCAAGCTTGCAGCTTATTCATGGGTTACTGATTAGCGCACCACATGCCAAAGATCTTATCAAGACACCCAAGGATACCATACGGCACCCAGCCACCAAATTGGTTTAGACACCCAAAACAGAATGGGTTCCTCCCCAGCAAGGCCACCACTGGGACGCAAGCAAGAATAGGGGAGGACCGTGTCATGCCCATCGGCACCTCTCACCGACTGAGACAGAAGCCACTCTCTCCCTCTCTCTCATGCACACAAACGCAGAAACGCCACACCATACCACCTGCTAAGGTCACAGCTCCACCGACCTCAAAGAAAGTCTCACAAGGTCTCGGCTCCTAGCTCCAGAGGCCCAGCTATTGTTGGGGTAGGATCTTGTTCCCCAAACACCCAAGTCGCGGAGCCCAAAGTGTTCAAGGACGATCCCGAAACAGCTGCTGCACAGCTCGACACTGCCGAAGCTGCCTTGCCGAAGACCTTCGTAGCTTGGCGAAATCTCCAGCCGCGGGACCAATCGGCAGCTCCTCTGCTCAACAGCTCAACAACTCTGCCGTCGCCCAGCCTCTGCCGAACAGCAAGACCACCTGCCGAACTCCAGCTGCTGCTGCACCGCCTTGCCACACGAACAAACCCAACTGCTCCGAACCTACAACGTGACCCCAGCCGTGCAAGACCTCCAACTCTCCTTGACTGCCGAACGGCACCCTCCAACAAAATCTTTGCCAACCGTAAGCCACCCTCAACCTTGGCTCCAAATTGCCGTTCGGCACACTAACTCAACCTGGCTCCAAATGGCCGTTCGGCATACAAGCCCAACCCTAGGTGGAAATTGCCGTTCGGAACCAAAACAAGACCTCACCTTTACTCAAAACACCCTGCCAAAGCACCTTGCTACAATACATAGCCAAATTACCAAACGGCACTAGCAAACTCCCAAAATTTTCTCCTCTCAATCCCAAACCCTAGCCCAACCACTTGCCGAAGGCCCAATAGGAAAGCCTTCAAGGCCAGGCCATTCTAAACAAAAAATATATGTATATGGCTAGACCCTTGCCGAACGGCAAGGGCCATGGAGAAATTTTGGAGTCTAAAATTTTCGAATGGCCCGGCTCCTTCGAAGGCCTAGCTCCGGAGCACCAAAAAAAAAAATGGCTAGACCCTTGCCGAACGGCAAGGGCCATGGAGAAATTTTGGAGTCTTAAATTTTCGAATGGCCCGGCTCCTTCGAAGGCCTAGCTCCCGAGCACAAAAAAAAAATGGCTAGACCCTTGCCGAACGGCAAGGGCCATGGAGGAACTATGGAGGGTCCAAAATTTCCAAATGGCCCGGCCATTCACACAAAAAAAAAAACCAAAAAAAAAAAATGCACATATGCATTTCTTCCCATCAGCACCCTCGTGCCTTCGGCATCCCTTTTGCCTTCGGCACCCCCGTGCCTAGCCACATTACCTTCGGCACCCTCGTGCCTAGCCACATTGCCTTGCGACATGCAATCTTTGGGCCTTCGGCACCCCCGTGCCTAGCCACATTACCTTCGGCACCCTCGTGCCTAGCCACATTGCCTTGCGACATGCAAGCTTTGGGCCTTCGGCACCCCCGTGCTTAGCCACATTACCTTCGGCACCCTCGTGCCTAGCCACATTGCCTTGCGACATGCAAGCTTTGGGCCTTCGGCACCCCCGTGCCTAGCCACATCGCCTTGCGACATAGAACCTTTGTGCCTTCGGCACCCTCGTGCCTAGCCACACCTTGTGTCACCTTCGGCACCCCCGTGCCTAAGTACATGTCCTGCAACATGCAAGTCTTATGTCTTCGGCACCCTCGTGCCTAGGCCCATTGCCTTGCGACATGCAATTCTTATGCCTTCGGCACCCTCGTGCCTAGGCACATTGCCTTGCGACATGCAAGCTTTGTGCCTTCGGCATCCCTTTTACCTTCGGCACCCTCGTGCCAAGTTCTCTCCCTTCCAAATGTCCTTCTTACCCGGGGACTTAGGGGACTATGGGCAGTGCACTATACAGCTTGGAAGATGAACTATGGTGTTGCTCGGCCAATGCACTTAAAATTACAAGTCCCCAACCAAGAAGTACCTTCTTACTCGAGAACTTGGGGGACTACTGTTTGTACCATAACTGACCGAGCAACTAGCTAGGCTAGATCATTCGAGTGCCATGCTTTGAGAGGTCATCACCTTAGCCAAAGAAGCATCACCACAAATCACAACTCTAAGCAAAGCAAGAGGAGTCCCACATCGGAAAACTACAAGAGATGGAGACTCCCCTCACCTATAAAAGAAGACTACTCTTTCCTTAGAAGGGGACTGGCTCTTGAGTACTCTCTCTTCTGGATCCATCTCTAGGCTGAGCTTCTCACTTGTTATCTCTATATTTGGGTCTAATCCCTTTGTACAAATGTAAACAAACATTATCATAATGAGAACATCCTTCTCCGTGGACGTAGCCCATCATTCGGGTGAACCACGTATATCTTGTCTTCTATATGTTTATCGTTTGCCCAAATCCTCACACACTTGGTGAAGGTCCTCATCTTCATCCATCATCCATCACACCTCATCACTAAGTTGGACTCAACCTTGGCCTAACCATTTTGAGCATCAACATAAGGCAAAGAACTATTCTCTATCAAACCATAGACTTTGCTTGACCTCTGCTGCCAATTAGAGAGAATTTATTCTCTTATTTTATCCTTCACGTGATAGCATTCTCATGCATCATCCTCTTATTTTCTTTCTTTAGTTCTTTTTTATTTTTATTTATTGAACTAACTTGGCTTTTGCATGGGCAGCAACAGAAGATCTTCTTGTCAATTGGGTGACTCTGGGATTTTTCTTTGCAAGTGATGTGGAACCACAAATCCCCTTGTTGTCATTTGTTTGCTAAAACTTCCCAAGGTCAATAACCAAAGAGAACCTTAAGACTTTCAATTGGCAGGACTCTTCCTTAGAGTTCCACTTCGCTTTGCCTTGCTCATCGCCAGCTACACACAAAGGGAAAAAAAAAAATAACCTCTTGCTTTCACCTGGTGAGTTCACAAACAATAGTTTTCTCCTTTAATTGTTATTTTGTCTTCATCAGAGCAACAAATCCCCATAAACTTGGGTCGGTGCGTCAGTACTTTTCTCAGAGTGAAACTTTTTTTTTTTTTTTAATCTGCATATTGTTGATCTCCAGGTAGTGAGCTTTAATCAAAGACAAACCAAATTGGCTCCGTGTCGTGGGAAAGCTTGGAATTTCTTCTTGGGTAATTACATGAATTACCTGCCTTTGATTCTTTTTGTTTGCTGTCCATCTCATGACGAACATCATTGAACAATTTTGGCTATTGTGGCGCAACAGTAAGAGGAATCCAGAGAATTCTAGGATTTCCTCTATGTCTTTTGAAAAGCGTTGTACACCAATTTGGGTTTTGTGATGGCTTGCCCACCGTGACAAGCGATTCTCACAGATTGCTTGTGAATCGGATATTGAACACATATTGGAAGCATTTAAATGGAGTTGCCTATTGGAACATACACGTCTTAATATATGATGATTGAAATCATCATGGAAGACAATCTTCCCGGTTGGTTGTGGCAATATTCGAGCGGAGCCATGCGTTAGAGAGATTCCTGCTTTTTTATGATGATAGAAATCATCATAGCCAAGAACATTAAAACCTGGAGTTGTGAGCAAACAAGAAAATTGTGCCATAGAACTATGATTTTTACCTTGAGATGGCTTTTGTTTTCTCTAGTGTGCTTGCTGTCTGCGGCTGCTCTGTGCTTTGCTTTTTCTCTTTCTTCTTTTTGATACACTTGCATATGGGCTAACAACCTCCAGATTCTCTAAACACCATCATCTTTGCACTTTGTAGCCTTAAAGTCCAACTCAATATAGTGACTCAATAGTAGGGGTGGGCACGGTTCAGTTTGGACCAGTTTTTGCCTCAAATTAGAACCGATCCGGTACTATTCATGCGGTTTGGTTCGGTTCGGTTTTAATTTAAAAAAATTCAAAAACTGTCCGGTTCGGTTTGAACCGGTTTCGATCCGGTTCCGGTTCCGATTCCGGTTCGGTTTTGAACCGGATTATAAAAATTATTTTTTTAAATTGTTTTGTAATACAATTCTCAACTGAAATATTATTTTTTTACTTGAAAATTAACAAATTATTCAATTTTATATAAAAAATAAATATTAAAGTGAGAAAAGAGAGATATTTTGACATTGAACTTGGATAAATATTAGGTTTTTTTTAGTGAAATTAAAAATATAGCATTAAATATAAATATATATTGAAATTATATATTTTTTTAGTTTCACCGGTTTGGTTTGGCCCGGTTCAGTTTTTAAAGACATGGAACCGAATTCGAAACCGATCCGGTTCGGTTTTTGACCGGTTTTTGACTTTTTGGTCAACTCGGTTTTTTTCCGGTTTGGTTTGGTGTGGTTCGGCTCGGATTTCCAGGTTTGCCGGTTTGAGTGCCCACCCCTACTCAATAGATGAAATCGTGCGACCCCCTACCCAGATAAACACACTGACTTAGTCAGTGTTCACACAAAGAAAAAGCAGCCTTCCTCCCTATTCAAAGATTCGAGCCCTTCTTTCAGAGATTCCCAAATATGAAATTCCCTCAACCTAACCTTCTTCTCCCAAATTCCCCTTTTTCTCAACCTCACTAACCTTTCATCTCCCTTGTTAAGAGATTGAAAAGAAGTGGGGCTCACATCAGCTAACAGAATTTCTCTCAAATCTGAAGGAATCGCTTACGTGAGACACTTAATGAAAGTATAGGTGGTATATTGGGACATTTCAAAGAACATGTGATAATCTGATACTATTTTGAAAGCACATGAGGCATATCTATAAATAAGCCATAAGACCATCTCCAACCCAATGGGTGAAATGTCAAAATTTGGGTTTTGAGCCCAAAATTCATCTCTCTTGTATTTGGGCAGGTGGAATTTGAGTCAAGGCAGAATTTTGGGCAGAATACTAGTTTTGATATTGCCTAGATTGGTAATTTTTGTGGAGCCCAATAGCCAGTTGTGCGGCCCATGTGAAAGGAAAAAAAAAAAAAAAAACAGGCCCTGTGCTACAGACTGATGTCGACCACTCCCCTCATTTCCATGTGACAAGTGTCATTGGCACATGAAGGACGCATTGAAATCCAACGGCTACATTTTGAAAGCTCTTGATCCTTCTTTTTTTTCTTTTTTTTTAATACCAACTATTCCAAAGAAGTTGATGTTTCCCATTTTATTTTATTTTTAAGTCCAACATACATATAATCAATGGCCATGATTATTTTTAGGAAATGTCGACGAGAAGAATTCACATCCAACGGCTGAAATTGAAATTTAGTGGTCAAATAATTTTTATAATTAATCTAAATTATATCTAACCTCAAAACTCATCTCAAACTCTATAAATACCCATCTTTTTGTTATACTTGCTTTTATTCTTTAAGTGAAATTAATTTTAAATTTTTTAGATCAAAATATTCAGAAAATTAAATCATGAATGTTGAAACAAAAATAATGTCAAGAAAAATTAACCAAAAAAAAAAGAAAAAAGGGATTAACCATTCTTAAACAATTTAATAAAGTTGTAGACTCAAATCATGATTCTGCAAGGTTGGAGGAAAAAATCATTTGAGTACTAAAAGTAAATAAATAGTTGTATTTTAGAGAGTGAAAATTTGAGTTTAACCTCAACATGGTTGGAGATGGTCTAAGAGAAGCCTCTCACAAGCATTTTTTTTTTTTTAAATTTTGTCTCCGCTATTAGAGCACCTCCACCGTAGGCCCCCAGCCCTGGCAACAGGCCCCCCTGGGGCGATTTTGGACCTCCAGCACGCAAAAGGCAGCCCAGGCAAGGCATGGGATCCACAAGCCTGGCAAGCCCAAGGGCAATTCTTGACTGGGCTCAACTCCGAAGGCGCTGACATCAGTGTGACGTCACGGCTGACACCAGAGCTGACAGGCCCCAATGGGAAGGCTCCACGTGGGGTTTGCCGAACGCTCTGATCGAATTTTATCCAGAAATTCGACAGCCTTGATTTTTTGGCTAAATTTTTTAAAAAAAATACCAAAAAGGTTCTAGATTTTTTTTCCCTATAAATACCTAACAATTTTATTCACTTTCCACATCAAATCTTCATACAAACTCTTCTCCTTCCAATATTTTTAACTTTTTACTCACATTTTTCTACTACTTTCCATTTATATCAAAAAACAAATGGCATCTTCTATCGAAGCAGGAGGCGCGTGGACAACTCAGGAAGATATTGTGTTGTGTGAGTGTTGGGTGAAAGTTAGTCATTGCCCGTTCACGGGCAATTAGATGAAGTTCTGTCATATGTGGAGAAAAATTCATGGAGAATTTTGTGAAAGATCGGGTTCGTCTTGGACGGAAATGGCCTAGTAGATGGAAAATTTTGAATAAAGAGTTAGGAAAATGGAGAGATGCGTTGGCAAAAACGAGGGACAACATTCGAAGCGGTCAAAATCTTGTCGATGAGGTAAAATATTTACAAATGCCGTTTTATTCAATTTAATGTAACTTTTTTTTTTTCCTTGCATATTCATTTTTTTTCTTGCATTTCCAATTTGTTTATATTTCCTGGCATAATAATTTGGTTTTTCTTGCATTTCCAATTTGTTTATATTTTCTTGCATTATCTTTTTTTTTCCTTGCATTTCCAATATATTTACATTTTCTTACATATTCATTTTTTTTTCTTGCATTTCCAAATTGTTTATATTTTCTTGCATTTAAAATTATTTATTTTTAATAAATCATACAAACATAAATGTGGTTCGGTGCCATGAGCAGAGGTAAAAAAAAGTTTCATGAATCACCAACGTTGGGACGTTGTGAAGAATTGTCCGAGATTCAAAATAATTTCCACATGTCTGACAGTTGTGTTGAATGAGATGTCGCTCCACGATTCGCCATTGGACTATCTAATGGATCAAGAATCACCAGTCCAACGTCAACCGAGACCTATTGGGAGAAAGACGGTAAAGGCTAAGAGAGGGAGCACTTCGAACAATGAATTTGCACAATTTTTGGAGCAAATTACTAGGAACGGTGCACTTAAAATTAAGAGAGACTTGAAAAGAGAAGAAGCGAACAAGGCACGACATGAAGCATTTGCAATTCAAGGGTAGCAGGCACAAGAACAAGACATGGAGGACAGAGAGATGAAAATCATGGCCATGGATACGAGCCATATGTCTCCTGAAACAAAGTCCTATTGAAAGCTAAAACGAAGAGATGTCATGAGAAGAAAGCTTTAACATGACGATGGACCTAGCAACACGGACTGGTTAAATGTTCAAAACCGTTAGGTTGTATTGAAAGAGTTGCCATATGTATTAATGTGTTGTATTATTTCCCTTTTATTCAACATGTATTAATTTGTTGTATTGTTTCCTTTTATTCAATAAAGAAAGCATTAAAAAAATATAGCTATTTATTAAAAATATTTCATACATCAAAACATCGCATAATTAAAAAACAAACCTTAATTCATTACAAACCACACACAAAATTAAGCATAATTTAAAACAAAGCACAATGAAAAACAAAACATATAATTCCAAACAAACCACACACAAAACAAATCATAATTAAAAACAAAGCATTAAACTTCACTTCATCCACTATGATTGCCTTTCATCCCCCACAAGTGCTCGATGAAGTCAACTTGACGTCTCTCGTGAACATATGAAGATTACATTTCCTAATAACGATCAATCATGGGGTTGTTGTATCAACCATCCCGAATTAACGGTTCGTGCTCCATTGATTGTCCATTTGCTCCCATCGGCCTTTTATAAATTCTAGTCAATGGCGTGTTCATGGGATCGGGTTCAAACACCTCTGGAGCATCATAATCATACTCATTCTCCACAATCATGTTATGAAGGATGATGTAAGTCATCATAATGCTCCACAACACCTCCTCATCAAGCATCCGAGTAGCACTCTTGATAATTGCCCAACGAGCTTGCAAGATACTGAAATACCTTTCCACGTCTTTCCTATAACTTCTTGAAGGCAGCAAAGCTTTTTTCCTTCTCGGATTGGGGATTTAGAATTGTTTTCACGAATGTCGTCCACCTCAAATAAATTCCATCGGCGAGGTAGTACGCACCCAAGTATACGGTATTGTTGATTTGGTATGTGATCTGGGGGGAATGACCTCTCAAGTCATCGTTGAATGCCGAGGATTGACCAAGCACATTGAGGTCATCTGTGATCCAGCAACTCCGAAGAAGGCATGCCAAACCCAAGTGTCAAATGAAGCTACGGCCTCCATAATTATACTTTTTTAGCCCTTTCGATTGCCATAATCTCCCTGCCAAGCAGTTGGGCAATTATTACATTGCCAGTGCATGAAATCGATGCTTCCAATCATGCCTGGGAAACCTCGAGCCTTAACTTTTTGTACAAGTCTTCGGAGGTACCTAGCCGTAGGTTTGCGGAGGTACTCCCTCTTGTAGAAATTTTTTATTGCATCACAAAATCTGACTAAGCACTCTAGGATAGTGGACTTTCCTATCCGCGCAATCCCATCCACCTGCTCTGTAGATGCCCCATACGCAAGCATCCGCAAAGCAGCTGTAAGTTTTTACTCCTAAAAAAGACCCAAAACCCCAACAACAACATACTTCTGAACGAAGTATGTGTCATAATTGCAAATATCATGCCTGATTTTTTTGGAACAAATGAGCTGCATTCTATATCTCTCTCGAAAATGAGAAACATGATGTAACAAATTTGGGATAAAGTAATCTTCCAAGAGATTCTTACCCCTAGTCTGCCTATTTCTGTCCACATTAGGGGCACGACGACGGTGGTGTTGCCTTGATTCATTGAGCATACACACCGCTACAACCATTTTTTCTTGCTCTTCATCGGCCTCACGATCTTCTTCAGCACGTTTGCGCCTGATTTCTTCCTCTTCTCCCTCTTGCCTTTGCAACACCCTTCTCAGGTTAGACATTGACAGTAGAATGTGTTTTGTAAAATCTGATAAATGAAAGAATAGAGAAGATATGATGTGAGAGGTATGAGTTGAGGGTGTAGTTTTATAGAGGGATTGAGAAGATAGAGATGACACGTGGTGCAATTTTAGAGGATGAAAATCTTGTTTGAAATCTGAGATTATAATTTTTTAATAAATATCCGAAAATCTTATATGACATGAGATACGTGGCGCAATTTTAGAAGGTGAAAATCTTATATGAAATAAGACACGTGGCAACCGAAAATCTTATATGAAATTTGATGGACACGTGGCAACCAAAAATTTTATTCGAAAATGTTATATGAAATTTTAGATGAGAATTTTATAATAAATAGTGACACATGACAACTGAACATATTATTTGAAAACCTTATCAAAATTAATGATTTAAGGATAAAAAATAGAAAATAAATTAAAGCAAATAGGATTTACCCTTACCCTTATCTTTTGAGATGGAACAAAAAAAAATAATGCTGCCACTATTTATGTGAATACTGTCAAACCTTGCCTCGCTTTTGTCTTGCCCTTGTCTTTGCCATTTGGGTGGAGATGCTCTTAGAAGAGTACATAACGGCGTCGTTGCAGAATCTTCCCTCAAAACCCAAAACCCTAACTCCATCAGAACCAAAACCCTAACGCCATAAACCACCACGAGACAGACCAAATTTGAGCTCCTTCAATGGCGGAACCCCAAATCTCCAAGACGTACCCTGTGAAACCCAAGCACAAACCTAAGCCGCGAACCCCAAAACAAACCACAGAATCCAAATACTGGTCCTCCTTCAAAACCAAGCAAATCCCAGACCTCATCTCCTCCATAACCTCCCTAACCTTCTCACCCACAACCCCACACTCATTCGCTGCGGCGCACTCGGCCTCTCTCACCCTCTACAATCCCCAAAACAAATTTTCACCCACCGCCACCATCTCTTCCTTCCGCGACGTCGTTTCCTCTGCCTCGTTCCGATGCGATGGTCTCCTCATCGCCGCCTCAGACCTCTCGGGCCTCGTCCAAGTATTCGACGTCAAAACCCGAACCCCACTTCGCAAGCTTCGTTCCCACACACGCCCAGCCCGTTTCGTCAAATACCCAGTTGCCGATAAGCTCCATTTGGTTTCCGGCGGCGACGACGCAATCGTTAAGTACTGGGACGTCTCCGGCGAGAGCCCAATTTGCGACTTGCTCGGCCACAAGGACTATGTGAGGTGCGGCGATTGCTCACCGGTTAGTGCGGACATGTTCATAACTGGGTCTTATGATCACACAGTGAAGCTTTGGGATGTAAGAGTTAAGGATTCTGGGTCAGTAATGGAAGTGAATCATGGCAAGCCGGTTGAGGACGTAATTTTCTTGCCATCCGGGGGATTAATTGCAACAGCTGGTGGCGATTCTGTGAAGATTTGGGATTTGATGGGAGGTGGAAAAATGGTGTATTCAATGGAGAGCCATAACAAGACTGTGACTTCGATTTGTGTTGGAAAACTTGGGAAGGATGGTGGGGAAGAAGCACAGCAGTACAGGATTTTGAGTGTGGCATTGGATGGTTATATGAAGGTGTTTGATTATGCCAAAATGAAAGTTACTCATTCCATGAGGTTCCCTGCTCCCCTCATGTCAGTAGGGTTTTCGCCGGATTGTTTGACCAGGGTTATTGGGACTTCGAATGGGACAATATACGCTGGGAGGAGGAAGAACAAGGAAGATTTTGAGGGTGGCTCTGATGAGGAGCTAGAGAGGCCGCTTTCCAAGTATGAGAGGAGGCAAAAGAAGCTGAAGGCGTTAAGCTCTGGGGATGCTGGGGGATTGGGACCTGTGGAGGAACCACAGGTTCGGGTTTTGAAGCCTACTAATTTTCGGTATTTCCACAGAGGGCAAGGAGAGAAGCCATCCGAGGGGGAGTATTTGGTAATGAGACCAAGGAAAGTGAAATTAGGTGAGCATGACAAGCTGTTGAAGAAATTTAGGCACAAGGAAGCTCTAGTGTCTGTGTTGGGTAGTAAGAATCCGGAGAATGCTGTGGCTGTGATGGAGGAATTGGTAGCAAGGAAGAAATTGCTGAAATGTGTTTCAAATTTGGATACAGAGGAGCTCGGATTGTTGCTGATGTTTTTGCAGAAGCACTCGACCGTTCCTAGTTACTCAGGGTTGTTGATGGGGTTGACAAAGAAGGTTCTAGAGATGAGGGCTGAAGACATTAGAGCTTCTGACGATTTGAAGGGTCATATTAGAAACCTTAAAAGGTCTGTTGAGGAGGAAATACGAATACAACAATCATTGCAAGAGATACAGGGTATAATTTCTCCTTTGTTGAGGATCACGGGAAGAAGATGAAACTTGATTTCTTTTTTTCAATTTTCATGAGTCAATTTATCTTATGTTTTTTACTTTTTACCTGCATGAGGTTTCTTCTTATCATGGCAAGACAGTATCTGCAATTTTGTTTCTTTGGAATCTACTCTGAATGTTGTTTCTTTTATGGTGTTTAAAGTAATCTCAGTTTTACTCACAAGAAATGTTGGCACATGTTAAGTATACTATTCACATCTCATACTTTGTCTTAAATTTGCTTAGTGAGTTGTTTATCCTTGGGGATATAATCCCCAGTTCGTCAGAAGGTTAGGTCAAGTTACAGAACATGACATGAAATGCTGTATTTATATCCTTGGGGATATAATCCGCAGGGATGCAACCGTGTTCGTATCTCGTCATGTAGTAGATACAATGTGATGAGTTATGCATGCTTGTCAATTTTATTGCTTTGATGTTTGTAACCTACTACTACAGGTGACAAAAATTCCTAAGACATTTTCGACTGTGACGAGTTACATGAAAACTTTCATTCCTTCGCTTGTGAATGAAAAACTTAATTCAATTGGTGGGCATGTGGAGTTTTGCATGGTAAATTTGTACACTCACTTACCAACTTCTTGCATTTCACTAGAGGTTGTGACAGACATGATTGGAGCTTTGGATTTGCTCAATTCTCTTAAATATTTACTTCGTGAGGTTGGTTTTGCTAATGAAAGGTCACAATTAGTTCTAAAAGATTGTCTTCATAAACTGAGGTCACTTCGTAAATTTTGTGTTCCTAATTTGAAAATTTTGGAGAAAATAAGGAAATTCTGCTTGGCAAATGCTTCCTTAATATTTTGCATCGTGTCAAGATCTGCTAAATTGCAGACAGAGAAAAAGGCACCCCTGCATTTGTTAGTGATTGATGAAGCCGCTCAGCTTAAAGAATGTGAATCTGCAATTCCTTTGCAACACCTTTGTCTTCGCCATGCTGTTCTCATAGGAGATGAGAGGCAACTCCCTGCTATGGTTATAATCAACGTTTCATTTTGTCCTTTGTGCTGTATAGTTAAAAAAGTTCGTACAGCTTTATGTTTTATGTGAATTTTGAACAATGCACTTTCAGATCTCCGAGAAGAGAAGGGTGGTTTTGGAAGAAGTTTGTTTGGAAGGCCTCTACTGTTGGGACATGAGAGGCACCTTCTCAATGTCCAGTATAGAATGCATCCATCAATCAGCTTATTCCCAAAAAGGGAGTTTTACAACAACCAGATATTAGACGGTCCAAATGTCAAGCAAGGAAGCTATGAGAAGTCCTTTCTTTCGGGAAAAATGTACGGATGCTATTCCTTTATAGATGTAGCCAATGGACAAGAAGAATTTGATCGCGGGCATAGTCGGAAAAATATGGTTGAGGTTGCTGTGGTCTGTGAGATTGTTGCAAGCCTATACAGAGGTAATTTTTACTGTAAGCTACTGTAGAGGTTCTTAACTGCTTCATTTATGATTGTGATGCTTGGAAGGTTTTTTCTGTAACTTTTTTTATGCACCGCAGAATTTATTCGAACAAAAAAGAAGGTTAGTGTTGGGGTAATATCACCTTACAAAGCTCAAGTTAATGCAATTCAAGAGAGAGTCACAGAATACAGTGAAGTTTCTGGCACTGATGGATTCTCTGTAAGTGTGCAATCTGTTGATGGATTCCAAGGTGGTGAAGATGATGTGATAATTATCTCCACAGTCAGATGTAACGAGGAAGGATATGTTGGTTTCATTTCCAATCTTCAAAGAGCAAACGTGATGCTAACGCGTGCAAGGTGCTTCTGTCACATTGCGGTTGTACATGTAGTAGCTTAGGTGTACTGTCTGAATTTTTGGTGCTTCTGATGAAGTTGGTTTGCTTCTTTGTGTCTGTTGACACTGTCTTTGGATTTTGGGGAATGAAGCGACTTTGATTAGAACTAACTCTATTTGGAAGAAACTAATTCTTGACGCAAAGAAACGCAAATGCTTTTATAATGCTGATGAGGACAAGAACTTGGCTTAGGCCATTGCAGCTGCCCTCATGGAGCTTGGCCAACTTCATATTCCGCTTGATTACGATTCTCTGCTGTTCAAAAATGCCAAATGGAAGGTGTGCTGCTACGTTTCCTTTCCGTTTGAATTATATTGGACTGCTGTTCTGCATGCCACCAATATATAGTGTTATGTTGCACCTAATACAATCAATCAAAGCTTATAGAGTGCACAAATTTCCCTTGAATGGGGGAACATGCCTCTTTAAAGGCGAATTTGTTCATTTAGGTTCCCGTTTGGTTCATGGAACAGATTTGATGGGAAATCATTTCCCATATCATTTTCTAAGGGATGGGAAATGATAATTCCTTTTCCATGTTTGGAAATGGTAATTCATTTCCCATGTTTGGTAATGCTGGGAAAGTAACTTGGAAATATCACTTCATTTCCTTTCCCATGTTTGTTTTGAGTAGAAAATGGAAAACAAATTTTGTTTAGTTTCCCAATTGTACCCCTATTAAAAATATGACAAATCTGTTCATTTTGTTAGAAGTATAATACCCACCTTGTTTGAAGTTGCTCGGAGGATGAGAATGTGAAAGCTTGGGTGTTGTTGAAGTTTTGCCTTCGTTGTGTGAACAAAGTTATGAGAAATACGTTCCAGGGAAATAGAATGTTGTTGGGAGGATTTTAAGAATTAAGAATTAAAAAAATAAAAAAGAATACTAATAGTTGTTAGATAAAATTGTAATTATAAATTATTAGTAAGGATAAATTAGTCAGAAAAAATGTGCATTTAATAATGGCCTTACTTTCTCATGAGAAGGGAAAGTAAAACCTAAGGAGGGAGGATGACTTCACATTCCCCCTATTTTCTCATCTGTCAAGCAACGATTGCCCATGCTTGACTTATCAAACATGAGAAAGCAATTGATTTCTCATCCCCAAACTTCCTTTTCCATGAACCGAGCGTGGCCTTAGTCCAAATAAAAATTTTAGTGGCTTGGTTCTTAGGAAAATTGAGTTTAGATTTTATGTTTTGTAGCATTAAATCAATCTTCTTCCTGTATAGGTTTGCTTCACCAATGAATTTCAGAATTCCATAAAAAAGATTAAAGACACAGAGATCCGTCCGGAAGATTTGGGATGTTCTTCCAGTTTCTGATAGTCCCGAAGTTGATAAGCAGCTTGAAATCATGTTTTGACAAACGTTCAAGTTTAATAGAAGCTGATTGATTGAATATTCTGTAGACATGGTTTAAATCATCCATTGTTTCTCAATTCAATCAAACAATTTACTTGGGATCCTATAGTTAGGAATGTATGAACCAGTTATATTATATTACTTGATTGATATGGGTTGATGTCCTAAGTTATGTAACTTTAACCTTAAGTTCGATCCCCCTCCTACATTTGTACAAAAACACTCAATATAACTTGGATATCATGTGTTATGATTTATGGTTGCATAACAAAAAATAATTAGATGGGGTACAAACAAAGCACAAGAAATTACATATCATAAGAAGAAACTATGATATTTAAAATACTAATTAGCATAAACCATTTGCATTACAAAAAGTTACCGGAAACTTCATTTTTACACTCATTTTCTAAATTTACTTTTCACTCACTGCTACAGTCTCCCATTCTCACCCCCTACCCTACCCAGACAAACTCAGAGAAATCGAAGTCGCAACGCCAAGCGCGTACACCCCAATCGCCGTCCCAATTAACCCCTTCCCGGACCTCGTCGCGGCTCCAACCCCAGCAATCCCAGCCACCCCAATCGGAACGCGCCACATCACCGCCTTCCTGGCGTTCTCCACCACATCTCCGGCGAAAAGCTCCACCGCCCACTGCTTGAACTCGGCCGGCCCGATCGTCTGGGCCCGCGGCGAGCGAGTCACGGCCTCGAGGGCCGAGTCGACCCGGGAGCGAGTCGGCGGAGATGGGACCCATTTGAGGATGAGGGGGTGGGGGTGGACGGTGCGCAGCGTTTCGTGGAGGTGGTTGGAGGCTGTGGGGAGCTGGTAGGGGAAGACGCCTTGGAAAGCGTGCTCGGTGAGCGAGAGGCAGTGAGTGAAGGCCGAGTCGCAAGCTGAGTCGAACGTGGCCGAGTTGGAGAGCGACGACTTCACTCGCTTTGAGCTTGAGATTCCCATCTCTCCTTCCCCTCTGGTTTTATGCGCGCAGCGTTGCGTTTCACGTTTTGAGGCCCCAACGGATAGTGTGTCTGTATTTTATGAGTTTATCTATATATATATATATATAGCCCCAACGGATAGTGTCTGTATTTTATGAGTTTATCTATATATATATATATAGTCCCGTTCTCCTAGACTCATGTAGTTCAAGGAGTTTATGGTCATCCACTCTTGGATCTAATTTAAAGGTGGAGAAAGAACTTATTTTGAAACACATAAAAGGTAATTTTTTTTTTTTATTAAACAATATATTAGTAAAAAAGCCAAAAACAAAATACGTTTCTGGAAACTTGCGGAGTCGCTGACCAGACCCCGTGGTAGAGGTCGACTCTTTAGCTTAGTCTGATTTGGTGATGCAGATTCTACTCTTTAGCTCTTCTGACTCTGGCGTCGCTGACTATTTTGCTCTATTTTTGCTAATTAATTTTTCTAATCTCTTATGGACTCTCAAAGAAACAAGATATTGACAAAACTTCAGTTTTCGTTTTTTAAATTCTGGGCTCTTTTACTCTTTTAGGTTTCTACCATTGCTTTTTCGTCTGTTTTCTAATTAATAAGATAGCAATCTTTATATAAAAATGAAATTTTTTTTTTTTTTTGAGAAATTGATATTGGTTTGTTGATAAATCAATGATGTGTTGAATCAAGGAGAAGAAGAACAAGAAAAATTATGATTTCAAATCTGGGTTCCTCAATCATTCAAATCAGAAAAATTGAATCAAAGTGGTGAAGAAGAACAAGAAAAGTCATAACACCCAAATTAACTCTTCTTTTTTTCACAATCCATCCACAAAAGCTGAAAAAATAACCCAAAAAAACATAGCAAAGGAATCAAAAGAATCAGTTGCCCCAGTGTCAGAAGAATCAGAAGGTGATAAAGGGGTCGAACTCTACAGCGGCTGCACTCCAAGTTTTTAGAACGTGTTTTGTTTCTTTCTTTTTCTTTTTTCTTTTTCCCTGAAAATGTGTTTTTTTAATTAATAGAGTTTTTTTTAATTAAAAAAAAACCTTTATATGGATTTTAAAATAAATTTTTCCTCCACCCTTAGATTAGATTCAAGGGTGGGTGACCACAAACTCCTTGGACTACAAGGGTCCAGGAAAACAGGACTATATATATACAGACCTGATCTCTTGGACTACAGGAGTCCAAGAGATTTGTGGTCACTCACCATTGGATATAAATTCAATGGTTCACTCACTCTTGCACTCCTTTTAAGAAATTTTTTTGAACCATTGGATTAATATCCAACGGTGGGTGACCACAATCTCTTGGACTTCTGTGGTCCAAGAGATCGGGACTGTATATATATATATATATATATTCTTGGAAAATGTCCACATTTTTTCCCTCTTCTTTGTGGGATTTTACACTTTGATTCAGATGTTATTGATTAGTTTGATATTTATTGCAAATTCAATTTCGAGAAATTATAGAATACTATAGTAGTATGGTCATGTGAGTACATGTATTATAATATGGGTGGACGATATGGTTTATTTTTCCTTCTTTTAAGGAATAGTATCAATAAATATCCACTTATATTATAATACGTTTATAAGATTTAACATGTGACTGTACTATCATAGTATACTATAATCACTCATTAAATTCCCGTCTAAAACTTTATAGTTCAATATTTTATGAGTTTCTTTATTTATTTGCTGATTTTTGTTTAATCATCATTTTTCTGAATTATAATAATAATAAAAGAAAATTTATTTGAAAGACTCACTTTTTGTTTTCTTATTTGTCTTTGTTTTAATACCTACGATATTCAGGAGGGGGGAATCGAATCCAAGACTTCAGATGCATGTGTAAATGTTGTTAACCATTTGAGCCACAAGACTTGTAGCTTCTATAAGTTCGATATCCATTGCAATTCAATTCCCATCCAAGATTCTGTCTAGAATAAATGTTTACATATCTCATCACATGATTATAAAGGAATTAGAAAGCAATTTGAACTTATCTTTTAGAGTGCTGCTAAACGAACCATAACATTAACTGAGTACACCCTACTACCAAAATATTTATTGAATTACTAATTTACCCTAATATAAAATGACAAAAAAAGATATATTGAATTGCAAAACAAATATAATTTTAATAAGTACACCCTACTCACCATATTCAACCCTAATGAAAAGGCCTAAGCAAGAAAAATGCTTCCCTGATTCCAACCATTATGAGACTTGTTAATATTCAACAAAATTTAGGGTACTGAGGAAGCGAAAGAACCATGTTGAGAAACCTGTGGAGAATCAAATAGGCTTCTGACCCCAGAAAAAGCAAGAGCAAACTCAAGGAAGTTTGGGTGAATGAGGGGTTGTCGATAGGGCTTTCTTCTAGGAGGGATGATTGTGAGCTTCTTAACGATTGTAACTCTATTAGCATATCCTTTTTTTCGGTCAAAACATCAGGGAAATTTATTAAAGATGAATAAGATTGTTTACATCACTACCCATGCTGGACTTGCTTGATCCCAGACCTAATTACTGCCCATCCTAGAAACATAGGATGCCACCTCATGTGCAGCTCTATTGCAGTGTCGTGTGTGAAAGAAAACACCACTTGGCTAATTAAACTATTGAACTAAAACATGAATATCAAATAGGGTGTTGTGTGATAGAGTTTATTAGGGTGTACGAAGGGTATTTTGGTAGTAAAATAAGGTGTACTTAGTTAATTTTATATTTTGATTCAAATATTAGGGTGTACTTAGATCATATGGTGTACTCAGTTAATTTTAGGGTTCGTTTAGCAGCACCCATCTTTTAAATTGCAATGAATATCAACACTGAAAACGAAAATTTGAATTAACTTTTATTTTTTTAGTAAGGCTACTCTTACCATATTTGTATACCACATCTATCACATAAGATGATATGAGAATGTGATATACAAATGTGGTAAAAGTAACATTTACTCATTAATTTAACTTTTTTTTATTTTATAATTTATTGACACTTGTTGAGGCCCAAAAAATCCAAGGCTGGGCCTAAATATATTTCTAGCTCAGTATGACACCTAACTTGGGAAGAAACCCAACTTGGGTAAGCAAGAGTTCATCATATACGCTTGCACACATGCCACGCCAAGCAAATAAGTAACACGCCACGCTACAAGCTTAAATGGGCCCAAGCCACGCGAATGCCTGAGGCTTGCTGAGCGGGTCGTGGTATGGATGATTACGAGCATTCACGAGGCCCATTGATGGGCCAAGAAGTGGAAGTTTTGGGATTCTTGGGAGCACCAAAACTCAAGCCCATTTTCTTGAGCCCAAACATATGGGTAAGCATGAGAGAGAAAGAGTGGCCCAATAGCTTAGGAAAATATCCAATGGCTTGCAAACACTTGGAGAAATCCCACATCAGCCAAAATATCCAGCACCTTAATCAAATAGGCTGTTTCCAGCAGCTTGAGCAAACTCACAGGCCACTGGAAACAAAATACCAATAGCCTAGCCTAGAATCGTGGAAAATATCCAACATCTCTGTTAAAACCAGATCGAAGCCAAACCATCAAAACCAAGCATACCCATGTCCTAATCACCCTTTTGACTAGCACCCTTACCCATTCTTTCCTCTTCAAGCTTTAGTGAGAAAACAAGAAGAAAAAGTGGGTGACGCCTCACCCACATGGAGGAGTCCAGTTGCCTGAGGACCTTGGAACCCCAAAAAGCTGCGTGCCTATGTGTTCAGGCTAGGGAAATTTCACCAAACAAGATTAAATGGAAGAAAGTGAAGAAAAAAAGGAAGGAAGCTTGACAAAATTAAGGTTTTCAGCGCCTATAAAAGGGGGCACTTTCTACCCTGCAAAAACAACAGATCGAAAGCAAGCATCCCCTCTGGAACCCTTCAATTTCATACTTTGTTCTTCCATCTTCTTCCTCTCTCTCTCAAAACCCACATCGAGAGAAAGCAAGCATCAACCTCTCATCCTTGGAACCCTTCGATTTCAAGCCATGTAATTCCATTGATTCCCTTTTTCTCTTCCATCAAGCCATTACAGAGCAGTCGAGCAAGCTTATTCTCTAACTGCTGGAAACATCAAGCCCAAGTAGCTCACCTTTTATCTCCTTCTTTTTTATCCTAAGCAACACACATCCAGATAGCAAGCTTCATCTCTCATCCCAGAAACCTCTGCAATTTTGAACCTCATTCCTCTATCTTCTCCCATTTTCTCCTCTAGTAAATCGTTTCAGAGCTTGACAAAGTTTTCGTCAAGCTGCCAGAAACTACTCAACACACCCATTGTTATTCCCCTCTCTCTCTCTTCAACGAATCTTTTTAGAATCCCTTCCCTCTTGCCTTAAAACCTCTGTTTCTTATAGGAAATCGCAGCTCTCTCTCTCTCTCTCTCTCTCTCTCATGCTAAACTCATGAATGCTCAACTCCCATGCCAAGCTAAGAATTTATCTGTAAGTGATTGTTGGTTTCATTGGTGAAGAAGACCAAGATGTTTCCTAAGGCTCAGCTACCCTTTCGAAACACTCTTGAGGTCTAATCCTTGAACTTGGGGCAATTTCATACATTTGGCTCTTTACAGCAGCTCAGGCCCATCTGTAGCTACTGGAACGAAAAAACCCCTACAACACTTTTTAATTGTGATATGAAAATGTGATAAGAGTAGCAATATTCTTTTTTATTTTATTTTATTTTATTTTATTTTTTTATGGAGGCGAAAAAACCAAATTTCTTGGGTTTGATTGTTAGTGTTGCCCTTTGGAAGTTTGAGAAACACTTGTATTTTACTATTCTGGCCAATTAAATTATGACACGTGTGATAACATAAACTCCCATATGAGCCAGGATAGCAAAGTGGCAACCAAAAATATAAAAACCAAAGTTGCAACCATGTTTTTCTCTTGGAGTTTGGGTGGAAGGTTTCTTAAACCTCAACGACCTCGCTCCACAGTCTACAGGAATACAACACCTTCCATGGAAGCTCTCATGAGTTCTATCAAATTTCATATTCCTCAACTGGGTTTCAAGAAAAACTACCCAGAACCCCACCTACGCTATCGTTTGGCGTTACCTTCTTCTTCTTCAACCCCAAGCCACATCGTCTGTGGCCTCAGAGGGGGACCAAGAAAGCCTTTATGGAGGTCAAGGGTGCTCTCAACTGAAGCCATTCAGGCAGTTCAGTCTCTAAAGCTTTCCAAATCAAACCCATCAAAGCTCGAGCAGGTTATGGGCGGTAGGCTCTCCAGGCTTTTGAAAGCTGACTTGTTAGACGCCTTGGCTGAGTTGCAGAGACAAAATGAAGTGGAATTAGCGCTCAAGGTTAGGGTTCTTCCCTTTGGATATCATCTCTCTTGCGCCATGTTTAGAAACTTTATAAAAGAAAACGTTTGGCAAAATTACCCTTTACAATTTGGATTGTTATTGTTGTGCATAAACGACTAAACAGGATACCAAATCATCAAGAGCAGGTTTGATAATCTTTTTGGCTTTTGGGGTTTGGGAAATAAGTGAGAGGGTATGCTCTCAGCGGCACTAAAAGTAAATTTGAGAAAATTATGCCCACAAGTCCAATTATATGGAATTTATGGATTTCTTCACACCAGCAAATGACTTTTTATTCTGAAGTTCAATGAACTATGGTTTTGTGATCAGATATGAATAACTGAATGTTGATTGTTGTGAGTATATTTTTGGATATATTAGTCTGTTCATAAGGATTTGAATTACGTGATGGATAGTTTTGTTGTCAAAGGATGTATCTTTTTCATTCTGCTTAGGATATTCTAAAGAATATCAAAAGTTATTAATCCATGAGTGCTTTCTAAATGATTCTGAAAGGAAAAGGAAGATGAAATTTTCTTACTTTTTCTAATTTGAATAACGCAATGCTTTTCTGGTTACGGTTCTGATTATAATTCAAAGTCCTTATTTTACTACTTAATTTGGGATGAAATAAAGGAGAAAAATGGTTTATCTCCTGCTTTTTGCCACTTTCACAGCTTCAGATTTTCTTAATGTAACTTATAACAGTCGCATAGTTTTTTTTGAGGCATGAATAAGAAACAAGCCCTTTGCTGCCAATTCTGGCTGCTCATTCAACCAGGTTGGAATGTTTAGTTAGTTTGAAAAGTGCATGATGTAATTAAATTGTAGTTCTATACAATTAACAATCCTGTAATGGCTAGTTTGTAAGTTTCAGAATTTCTGACTCCAGTTATGAAAACTGTAAAGCTAAGGGTTCGTTTTGTGATCATTTCGTTTTTAGTTTCCATTTTTTGGCTAGAGATAGAGGGGAACTGTATGAAGCAATGAGACATGAAGGGGGTGGTGCGAGGGAGGATTGAGAAAATAAAGGAGAATGTAGGAAACAAAAACTCGAAAATGAAAACAACTTAAATTTATATATATTTTTTTCATTTTTTAGTTTTCAGTTTTCATCTTACGCACCATTTCACAAGCATTTCTTTCACATCCTCCCACCATCCTTCTTCATCTCTCCGTTCTCCTATATATTTTCCCTCCATCTCTAACAAAAAATGCAAACTAAAACAAAATGGTCACAAAGCAAGCTCTAAGTTGTCAACTACTTTATCATAATGTTTTCTATGATAATAGTTGAATATTGTTATTTTCAACTTGAGATGTTATATGTTATCTGAACTGGAATCAGGCTTTAGGTCTTCAAATTTGTGAGGGAGGAAGTATGGTATAAGCCAGATCTATCATTATACTGTAGCATGATCCTATTGTTGGGAAAGAACAAACTGATTGAAATGGCTGAAGAGCTTTTCTCTGGATTAAAGGAAGAAGGATTAGAGTATGACACTAGGGCTTTTACTGAGATGATTGGAGCTTATATACAAGTGGGTATGACCAAAAAGGCAATGGAAACATATGAGTTGATGAAGGCATCAGGTTGTGCGCCAGATAAATTAACGTTTACAATATTGATTAGAAACCTTGAGAAGGTTGGAGAAGAAGAATTGGCAGCTCACGTAAAGAAAGATTGTGCTGAATATGTAGATTCTCCTGAGAAATTCTTTGAAGAAGTTGAAAGAAAACATGTAAGTGTTCAAATATTTATGTTCATGCCCTCATCATCTGGAAATGCAGGCCAGAGGCCAATCAAGTTCATATTTAGTGTTCTGCAGTAAATGTTGTTTTTTAATCACTTTCTATTACCATTTCAATTGTAAATCTTGGGACGCACAGAGGCTGAGTACATCACAGATGAAGTAGGCTATATACCGCAATAACATTATATTCCTGGCTTCTAGTATCAATGTATCCAATGTATAAAGTCACTCTAGTTCCTTGCAAAGAATTTTGATTCCTTGGTTCTAAAGAAATCCTAGTACAAGCATGTTATAAAAGGAGATAAAATAAACAAAGGGTTTGGTGCGTACTTGATTTACTCACTCATGTGATCTATGTTAGGGAAACTAGTTGTTGTGGATGTCATGTTGGTTAAAAGTAGGGTAAGGCCATCTCTTAGCATTTTTCAAAGTGGAATGTGAGCAATTTTAAACTTCATTGGAAGTTGTTAATCTTATATTTGGCTGCCTATCATTAGAAACGTATCTATCAATGATACAAGTAGTTTTATGTTTTCTCTTTATAGGAGACGTACTTCTGATCAGTGTGTAAATCCATGACCATTGGAAAAATTCTTCAAATAGAGTCCCAGTAGAATCTAGCTTTATCTGGATAAATTTGTGCTTCTTACATATTGTTCATTTTAGTATGAAAAATGTGGAAATATTTAAGGAGCATATGACACTTTAAATGCATTTCCTATGAAATTTAGTTCATCCATCTATTTAGAATTTTACATTTTAAGTGTCTGACTGCTCCGTTTATTATTAATTTATTACTGCAGAGGACGAGATCGTTCAATCTTCTTTGATAATTTCCCGCTCTTGGGACTGCAAATATCGGGTCTGTTGACAGTGGTATTACCAGTACAGAAAGATGGTAGGTCAGTCGCTCGCTCGTGTGCGTGTGGACGAATTCCTAGTCGTTGATGCATTGTGGACCACTGACCTTAGTAATGCTCATGTGAGGAACTGGAGAAAATGGTTTAACAAATTGTTTTTTGTAATTTATCATAAGGCAGCATGTTCAGAAGCCTTTTTTGGGCTATTGCGTTCGTATTAGGGAAAATTGATTTAAGATCTATAGAGTACAACCTCCTAGCAGAACAATTTTGTGATTATATATCTTGTTCATTACATATGGTTGTGCAATAAATTCGGATTATGGAAATATTGCATGCTTGTCATCCAAGTAGAGCAAACGAAGACAATTTGGATGTATCATATATGGCAATATTGCATGCCTTTCCTCTCCTTCCTCTCCCTCCCATTCAGTGACAAATTGACTGAACATAACTGGTAATCAGCAAATTAAGTTTTGTTTGTTATATGGAATCTGAGGTTATAGGCAAGAGGAGATTTTTATTTTATTATTTTTTGTGTTCCTTTTTCTTCTCCCTCTCTTTCTTTTTAATGGATCTGTAATTGTATTTTTAAAATTTCAAGAAGGAATTACAAAGGGAGTGCTCTTAAGCCCTTTAGATTTTGAGTCTCACAGTTCTATGCGGAGAAAAAAGCAAACCCAGCCACCAGTGTGCAGGGTGCACAAGGGATTGTATCAGGATTTGCAGGCAGTTTATTAACATTTATAGAAAGCATTGGGTCACAAATTCCATCAGCTCCATTCAAAGAAAGAAGAGTACATAATAAGACATCATTTTTCTTTTTCCTCCACTGATCAAAGCCAAATTCTACAACGAAATGCTTGAAAATGCAAATATTACAGACACCTGATACTATATGGGCAAGGCCCTCCACCATAACAGAAACCATTGTAATAAAACCAAATTAAGATCAGAAAAAGGGACAACTAAATGAAGAAGAAAAAAACAAGCAAACAAACAAATTACAAAGCCGCTAATAGATATTACAAATTCCTTTTAGTTGGCTAAATGGCTAGGAGAGCTATTGAACATACTGTGCCACATGAAAGCTCTTGAAAGCACCATCTCTAGCTCTTGGTGAGTCCAGTTATTAGTTGGAAGGTGTTGAAGAAACATAACCAACTCTTGGAAATCAAGCTTCTGAAGCTTATCTGACCACTGAATCAAATAATAGTGCTTTTTAAGTTATTGACATCCACTTCATTGAGCAACCAAAAAGAAAAAACAAGCAATTTCAGCTGACCACGCAATAACAGAAAGGCAGTCATTCCTCATACATAATACACAGAGCCAGAGAATACAGCCATTCAGATTCTCTGCCGTCAAATTAACCCAAGCACAACAAACGTAGTACAGAAAGAAATCAGTTGTTGCACCCACCGCATAAGCATAGTATATACGTGCAGAAACAATCTGGAGAGAAGGCAAACATGGGCCAGGAAAATTAGCAGAAAAGCCAATAAAAGGCAACCTTTCCCTGAGCCTCCCAGTCAACATCAAAAACATCATGCATGGTATTGCATGAAATTGGTAATTTGTGGGGCCTGACGTTTTTGTTCCACACATAACCATTCCCAGATTCTAAGACATGACAGAAACTTGAAAAAGGAAAAAGAAAAAGAAAGAAGAGCACCAAAATGGTCACTTCAATGATAAGCAAGAATGCACCCACTATTTCTGTTAATGGAAAGTAGTGCACAGTATATTTCTTCAGTTTTGAACAAGTTGGATGCCATGAATGTTATTCAGAAAAATCTTTAAAACAATCTATAAGGTGTCAAAGCATTATAACAGATTTCTTCCATAACCAAAGCTGAGAAAGGTATGTCAAACATATTAATTAGCTTAGACCCCCCATAATTTACCGAAGGCAAAGAAAACACATTGTTAATGCACAAATAAATCAACAGATGCATTTTCTTACCACAGCTAATACATCCAAACATGTAACCAAGGAAATTATATCCTTTCAAAGGCAAGAATTTCTATCTTACCGTTAAAAGAAAACTGGCAAATATATACACAAGGAAGTCTGGCAATGCATCTCCTTCAGCAAGATAAGTATCCCATAGGCGAGTAATAAGATGGAAAGGAATCTGAGCAGGATAAAGAAAAAATTGCCATTAGCTTTGCAATAAATGACAAAACCACAACGTTGTGACCAAATTTCACTTAGAAACATTCTTTGCTACCCAATAACCTTAGGGTGACATTGTCCATAATATATGAATATCGTTAAAACAGGGAAATCTACAGAAATGTATGCAGAAAAGATCCTTAGGATCACACCTCACGTATTAAAAGACAGTTGAACCAGCGGAAAGCAAATTGAAGAAATTCTAGCCCTTGCTCCTCCATGTGTGTAGATACCGGTTCTAGTACAGTAAGAATAAATCGTAAGAATACACATGAAGGATAATTGTAAAACTTCGACAGGTTTCTCTTCTAAATAAGAAACATCCCTAGAAATATACTTTCAAGAATTCACATTTACTGATTAAAGAATCCTCCTTGCTACAATAAAAATGTGTACCAAAATTTTATTGCATCAGGTGGAGAATTGGAAAGACAGTAAATGCAAAGAAATTACCTCAAAATCTTTATAACATATAATAGCCAACCCCAAATTTAGCCTGATGCATGCCTCTACCCTCAAGGTGAATAATGTGTTTAAAGGACTGTGGATCAATTTTCTTAAAGTATCCTGTGGGCTTTGTGTCTTTCACTGAAACTGTTTAGGGAAATGAGTAAGCTGGGTTATTCCAAGATACATTCTTTCTCTTCTTTGCAAGAAGGATAAAGTGGCAGAAAGTTTGAAGAAAGCCAAAGTTATGTAGGGTTGCATGGTCCTCACTGTGTTCTGGGTATTTTGGCTGCAGAGAAGCAAAATGATTTTTGAAGTTCTAGCCCTTTCGCTGGCATATAGGCCCAAAGGAGAGTTCTATATTAGCTCTCTTTTGGCATCTGTTTCCACAGAAATTAGGGGCTTATCTTTTACAGATATTTGGTTAAATTGGCAAGCATCAGATGTTCATGTTTTGGTTGGGTCTGTTTTAACAATACATAGTTCTTGTAACTTTGTTTTGTTGTTTCCGTGAAGTTTGTTATGGTCACTATTCCGTAATTCTATTGTTTATCCGCTATAAAATAGGTACAGTTTTCAAAATAAATAATAATATAGAAGCATACATTTTAGTATAATGTTTGCGGATTTAACACAAGGACTGAATTTCCTTTCATGAATTCCTATATGTTCAGAATGCTCCACTCTTTAGCCAGCTAAATCCTACATATGTGAAGTCATGCCTGCCATACCCATCTCTAGACCACTCCACCACCCTTTAAGTACTCTCTATTGACAACATAACCTACGCCCCAGCAACACAACCAACTCTTTCTCAACTACCCTACAGGAATTGGAGCCTTTTGCCTTGGCTCCCTCATTCGCCACTGGTTATTCGTAAGTCCTAATATGCATAAAGAAAAGCAATGAGACTTCCATATTGAAAACTATGACAGAGGAAAATATTTAATTCTACAAATAATTTAGAGAAATATTCAGCAAAAAAATGCATCTTGTAAGTCCATACAAAATTTAAGCATCAATTCATGTAGAAAAAAAGGTGCAAGAAAGAGAAACTAAAAACAGAGAAATGGGGTTTACCATCAATCCGCCTGACCACTTCCTTTAGCTTAAACACAAGCCTCTGGATTCCTGGCTGGGCAAATGTGTAATGGTCTTGCATACCATCAAGTAATTTTGATAGGCACCAATAGCAATCAGCCTCTATGATAGATATTTTATCAGGAGACAGATCAGAGATTGACCAACTATCCACACTCCCTTCTAAGTATTCTGATAAGAAAACGACTAGAAAGGGAGTAACAAGGTCATTTATTCCCTGAACATATCCACTCGCAGGATGTCTAATGGCCCTGAAAGACATTAGGAAAAGCAACTTGAAAAGACATCCTAATAATCATAAGAACTACATAAATTGAGAAAAAATAACTCAAAATGGTGGCATCTTGAAACCATGCTCCATATCTCAATCAAATTTTTAAAAGCTAAATTACTGGAACCCGATTTCTGCTCACCCAACTAGTCATTCTAGCATAATAAGTATTGGCATAATCTTGTCACTTTGATAAGCAAACATTATGACTCACTCTGTCAACTTATGGTCCACAGCTAAGGAAAAGACTTACCATCCAAAACCGATGGAATAAAACTAGAACCTTAAAACGTCCTGATCATAAGATTCGATAGTAGTGCAGATGTATGTACATATATGTTCAGTTAACTGACATGTTGAGAATCAGGCCCCATGTTTCCCAGCTCTCTAAACGTACAGTGTCAATACAATCAAGCCGCAAAAATATAGGGCAGAGAATACATTGCAACATAATTACCCAAGTGTTTAATGAACCAAAGGCCTTTGGATGAACACAACCACTTAGACAATTGGACAAAAACATAAAAGACAAAGGTCAAACATATCAAAACTGGTAAATCTGTTGAACTATCAAGCCTTTTTTTTTTGGGGGGGGGCGCGGGGGTTGTTGGCAAGTCCTGTTAAGTTAACAAAAAAAAAAAATTTCCACATTAAAGCAATATTTCTCTCTTCCTGACATGAACACATAAGGAATAAACAAGGACAGGTATAGTATTTTAACCATGTGTAAAGGATGCGTTCCAAGGATTTCTGGACTTGAGCTTGCTGAAAAAAATATACATCTGGCACAGTTCTAGGGCAATCGACAGCAATCTAATAAGGATAAAAAAGCAATTGTCAAAATCACGAAGCACGAATTACACTAAGCAGGTAGGCAGTGTGGGTAAAATTTAAAACACCTGGCGAAGCATGTTTATCTCATCATCTGAACGCTCAGTATCTGGAATGTCATAATACTGGGAAACACAGTCAAGATACTCAAGGCGCTTCCTTTTCAGAACTCCCCCCCTTCTATCTGAATTAGGTGGTGCATATCCCTGTTGTCAGTTCATGTTTAATTTCAAACAAGCAACAATGTTTACCAGATGAAAAAAAATCCCAGGTCATTAAAATGGCTGATAAAAATAAACTCCTTTTATAGGAAATGATACTATCTTGAACAAGTTCTCTAGAACTTCCATTTCAATTACCAAAAAGAATAAAACAAAAAAATATATTAATAAACAGAAAAAATAAATAAATAAAAGGTTTCTAGAAAAAGTGAAGAAAAAAAACAGATGCATAAAACCTCAAGTTCAAAGCATGGGCGGAACAATGGACACCCAGGGTGCACTTGACAACTCTGACCTAGCTGCAGGCATGGATGGTTGCAATAAACAAAACCACAGAACTACAGAAGGCAATACAAAGTAAACTAAACCTAGTGGACCATAAGGAGAACCTTGCACCTTCTATGTCCATAATGCTCCCTCTCACAAGGTTTGCACAAAACCAATGGCTTTTTTGGGATTCATCACTTTTGTGGAGCTTTACAAGGACATGCCTTTGCGAGCCTATTATACTATATGCAAGCCATACAAAGTGGATAATTTTCATGTAATGCCCACCCTACTTGAAATCCTTCTAGCAGTCCAATAGGAAATAACATGACAGCTAAATTCTTTGGTTGAATAATATCCAATGACTAAAATTCTAAAACTTTCAATGTTAATCTTAAAAGTATCAAAGCATCAGGCTTACCAAAAGAAGTCTCCATACATCAGGTCGCATATATGGTGGTATGCCACTCCAAGCCAACTCACGCAACTTCTCTACACAAACCATAGAAAATTAAATTTTTGAAAAGAAAAAGGAAAAGGAAATAAAAGATACAGAGCTTGGTTAGCAACAAACAAAATTTGTGGAGGTAATAGATATATCAAAAGAGTAACAATAACAAGTGTGCAAATTTAGATCACATGATGAGGTTGGCCAGTGATCATGAAGATTGGGTTATACAAAAATGTAAAGCTCCTAAGCAAGAAACAAGACCCAGAACATATTCTAACAGTTACAAGCACGACCCTGCTGGTATAACTATAATTTCATCAAATTGAAGGGAGAAAAGAAAGGGGAAAGAGTAATGACTTAGTCATTATACCCAGTATGACTGTTGTCCCTGAAAGGACCTTTGTGAACTTTATAATTCTTGCAGAATCAGTAGCTCTAGCACCCATGGTGGATTTTTGTGCTTCTTTGGAAGTATTCTCAATATTTGAGGTTGATGAATTTAGGCCATTTGAATTTGCATTATTGCTTGGCTTGTTCGGGTTCTGCACTTCTTCCTGTGTTAGAAGTAAAAACCAAGCTGTTACATTCTCAGTTAATACTTTATAGCAAATACTATGATATGGAAATTTATTACAGAAAAGATATATCAAAATAAACCTCTAGGTCCTTGGACATGCGATCACTTGTTTCAGCATCATTGTATGAGAAGCTCCTTTCATAATTTGGGGAGTGCTGTTGTATGTTTGACTGATCTAGTGGGTCTGATCTACTCAGTAACACTTTACCAGGAATACTACGCCCTTTGAGCAGCCTAGAAATCATGACAAATAAACCAAGACAGACATAAAAAATTAGATATTTAGCAAATTTTAGGACAATACATCACATTTGTTTTGTCCAGAAGGACATTCAGTAACTGAAGCACACAACAGAACCACAAGACTTCCTGATATGCCATCAAAAGAGCTCTGGGTTGCTTCACTTTGTGACACAAACTAATAACAACCAAAAGTTTTATGAGAAATTTTGACACACATTAAGGATTCATGCGAACTTCTATGACTACTGATACTGCAGATATCAGACAGAACATTATACCAAATGTACCTAAAATCTAAATCCAGAGCTCATGGAAAGTGCAGGACTGGGACAAAATAAATGCAAAAATTACTGAAGAACTGAACCATAGTTCTAAAACTAAATATAATAAATGGCACAAATGAGTAAATCTGAGACACCCAAGTACGTACTTCTTAGTCAGGAAAATAAACCCAGAAATAATCGAATTTACTGTCACCAATTTTCAGCTACATGACATCAATTTAAGGTTACGCCTATACAATGGGTAAACAAGAAAACTAAGCACAATAAGCAGGATCAAACTGCGAATTACCAATTAAATTAATATAGTCTGATTGCATCTGTTGTCCCCATTTTCTCATCAACCAAACAGAAAAGAGTATAATGAATAATTCAATTTAAGCACAGTAATCTCACAAATCACAGAATTTTTTCTACTGATTTACATAATAAATCGAAATCACCAAAACCCGTAGTCATTTTCTCAATCACCTTGTAGAATTGGAGAGAAATAAGCTATATTTTACGAGTGTCAGATAAACAGTCGAATTATGAAAGTCTAATAGTTATGTATAAGATAGAAGCTTTTGCTCAATGGGTTTTCAAATCTGAGGAAAATCATAAATTAGGAGAAAACAAACTATAAATTTAAAATGATATAAAAAAGGGGATTGGTACCCTTGAACATTTCGGAGGGTTTGGTTGAATCTTGAATCCAGGGTTGAGAAAGCACTTTCTTTCTTGGAGTTGTTTTCTTCACTGTTGTAGCTTTGGCTGCTGTTGTTCTTCATGGTTGCTCTACAACGACCATTCTTCTCTTCTTCTCTGTGCTTGCTAGTCCTTTACTCTCAGCTCTGACCAGTCACCATATAAATAATTTTAAAAATATAAATATAAATAATAATAAAAAGCCAAAAAAAAACCGGAAAAAAAAAAAAAAAAAAAAAGTCATGAGATTCACAAAACCATAGGTTTCGTTTTTTAGGGGGCATTTAGTATCCTATTGAAATAGAGAATTCAAAAAATTTTATTTTTCTTAAAAATAAGAAGTTCTTAAATCTATTTTTAAGATTCAAAAACTTATTTGGTATGCAACTTGAAAATTGTTTTCAAATCTTAAAAATTTGAGAAATTGTGAGTCATTAGAAAAAAACTGAAAAAACAGATATTTTTTGTTCTTAATAATTATGGTGTTATTTAGTTGTTATTGAGTTTGAGTTTCTAAAAATATGACTACCAAACATGTTTTCTTTGTTTTGGACTCAAAGTCTGTTTTTGAGTTTAAAAAGTTGAATTCAAGTTGAATACCAAACAAACTTATGTTTTTATTTTTTTTATTTGTGGTTCTTAACATTAATATGTGTGCGCACAAGTCGTACTCAAAGTTAATATGTGTGCGTCACATGTCTTTTTATTTACTTTTTGTGTTTTTAACAAAAGAATTCATAAAAAGAATTAATAAAAAAATCAAGAAAATACAAAAAAATACAAACTCCTATGACATTATTTTCGCAATGAAGTGTCAAAAATGTAATTTTGAATAAGTGAAATTCGAAAGTAATAATTGATTTCCTAATAGACATTTTACAGGATTTTCACTTTTTATTTTTTATTTTTATCATTTTGTATATTGATGTTTCTCAAAGCTCTGATTTTCTAATTAGGTTTATTTACATCAATGCCTTCTGAAACTACGGTCAAATCTCACATTGCCCCTCAAACTTAAAGTGGCCTACTTACTCCGCTTGACAGTATTTTAGTAACCTACTTTGCCCCCCAACATCAACTTCACCCCTAGTTTCGTTATTTTTTATGATGTGGCATGGGCATAATGGGAATTTCATCCACGTCCCTTTTTTCCTCAGTCAACGGCTGTCTGATGTGGCGAAGTGGTCTCCGTCCAAGCACTAACCCTTCCGCTCCCACTTTTGTCCGCCCATTTCATCCCCAATTCTCATTGATTCCCGCCATTGATGTTCAAAAAAAGGCTATATGAAGCCTTTTTTTCCTTCTTCATATTTATTCCTTCCGTCCTTATTCCTTCACAGCTCAAACCTTCTTCCTCCTTCCTATTTGCAACTGAAACTAAAGATGAGACCCGAACCTTCATTTGGAGAAGAGGCCCACATTGTAGCACCTTGTTGCCACTGTGGGAAAGTGGCTCGGCTTCAAACCTCATGGACTGAATCGAACCCAATGAGGAGGTTCCCTGTCTGTTCAAAATCAGGGGTAAGTGATGGTGTGATGGTGTGATAGTGCTATGCTTTTGCTTGTAATGTTTGAAATTTATGAAATTTGGCTTGTCTTTGCAGCGGAGAAATAACAGTTGTAGGTTTTTCTATTGGGTTGATGATGAGATGCCTCCACATAAGAAGGGTGTGATGGCTTGACTTAGAGGAGAATGAGACAACTGGAACAGGATGTTGAGTGTATGCGAGCAAGAGAAAGGAAGCTCTGGGTTGCTCTGTTTATTTTATGGGTTGTTGTGGTTTTTGGGAAGTCCTCAAGCTGAGGCATGTAAAGTAGACTAGGCAATGTTACGTAAAATAGACGCAATGTACAGTTGAAGTAATGAAGTTGGTTTATTAACCCCAAGTAATGAAGTTGGTGAAGTTTGAGAAAAACATTTCTGCTTAGAGCTCAAATAATTTATGCCCAACATCATGGAGTTAGAGTTCAAAATACAGATTTAGAGCTCAAATAATTCATACCTAAAAGCATTCAACATTGGTAGTTATAATCATAACAAGCATTCACATCATACAGTTAAGAGTTATAAAAAAAAAATTAAAAAACCATTGACATAAACATAGCTATAGTTCATAGCATTCATAATTAACATCATTCATCCAGTTCAAAATACATACTTCATATCAACATTGGCAATGGCAATTCCAGTTCAACAAAATATCAACATTAGGCCATCTTCAGCCATGGGCTATATCCCAAATATAGCCCTAAATTAATGCAAAACCCATCTCTTGTCATGGGCTAAATAAAATTTTGGCCAAATTTGGAGGGCCACATTTGGCCCTTTAGTCCTCCAACCGGGCCAAATGTAGCCCAGCTTTGGCCTAAGCCAAATTTATAGTGGCCCCCATCCATGTGCTTTTCAACAACCAATCATTAAAACTCTCCCCACTCCCCTTTCTGAAAATAATAAAATATGAAGGACCCTAAAATATAGCCCTGCGTGGCTGGAGATGGAAAAATTTTAGCCCTGCACTATTCTATAAAAAATTAATATTTTGAGGGGCTAAATTTTTAGCCATGGACTACATTTAGCCCTATAGCTGGAGATGGCCTTAGAATGCCAATTCTGGGCAACTAAAAGACAATGCCAAATCTAGGCAACCAAAAGACAATGCCACTTCTAGGCAACATTGGAATCCCAAATTAACTTCAAAGTACAAGTTCAAACAGTCTTCAAAATACATGCCAATTTTATTCCTTCTATTCCCAACTGTCTCAGTATCTCCAAACTTGATATTTGTCTAACATTTTCTTCCTTTCCAAAAAAGCCTTCCTTTTTGCTGGTGACTTAAACCTCTAACATTTTCTTCCTTTCCAAAATAGCCTTCCTTTTTGCTGGTGACTTAAACCTCTTTCTCTGAAGGTCAGGTGGTTTAGTTGTCTGAGACTATGAAGCTTGCTGAGACTGAGAAGCTTGCTGAAAATGAGACATAGGCTGAGGCATAAGCTGAGACACTAAGACATAGTATTCTTTTGGGAGTTTTTTATGATCTGAAACAAGCATTGACATAGGCCATAGGTGGGAAATACCTAACTACCAAATTGTCCTTCCTTTGCCTTGAGACATCTCCTCATATTATGTCCAGCTTGGTTGCATATTGAACACTTAATTTCCATATTATACATTGGTAGTTTTGTTGCATTAGGATTATAGGTTGGGAGTGGTTCAGCTGCTGACTTGATCCTCTTTTTACTAGGCTTCCTTGGCTGATTGTGGTACTTAGATGGCAGCAAAGGTGCCAAGTTACACTTAGGCCACATATCTTGGCTTGCCATGGGATGCACCATTTCTGCATATGCTCTAACAAATGCCTCCTTAACAAGCATTCACATAAGCAAGGTGATCTCCATTCAATTGCCCAATTTGCAGCACAAGCATGCTTACAAAGGATCCCAGTGATATCCCATTGTTTGCATGAACAAGTGCTTCTTCTTAAATCAACCACCACTTGAGTTCCACCAAAGTTTTTGACTTCATATGTTTGTTCCCCAGTAAGCTTTGGAATGCACTAGGCTATCTTATGCTTCTCAACTATACTGAAAATCTATGGTCCTACATCATGGTGCCATTTCTCAAAAGCTGCTTTTCTACTTGCCATTAATAACATGATATAGTACCTTAACTAATTTTATTGGATTTTTAAATAATTGAAACAATTTTAAAAATAATTTTGGAAATTTTTTAAAAATTAATTCAGCAAAATAATTCATTGCAATTTATGAAGTAATTTATAAAACTAATTAAATTATTCATTCAAGAATTTGGCGTGTCTCTTGCATCAACGATTGCACTTACCCATGCACGTAGAAAATATAAAAGAACTATGTACTAGATGCGTTTTGTGGGGTAAAACTCATTATGTCATCATGATTAGGTGTAGTCTTATGTTATCAATGAATTTCACTTCGTACTATCAAGTTTAATAGCTATGTGCGTAAGGTAAATTTAGCCTACCCCAATTTGAAATCCTAGGTCTGTCCCTGATCATGCTCTCTTTATTTTTGTATGGATCATTAAAAAAAATGTAAAATAGTGGAATTGTTTTCTAATGTTGTGTTTGTTGTGTGACACCCTGACCCAATTTTAACCATTTATTTACTATATTTAATTGTGAAATTAAAAATTTTCCCTTGGAGCAAGGTCACAATGGTCACTTTTCGATCCATAAGGATTTTTGGGATTTGAGGGGCACCGTTGCATAGAGCTTGTTGATAAGAAGTTACAATCAACGGAAATGCAGTGGCACAACCGTAAATATTTCAAAGTTAGATTTTAAAACCCCAGTATCTTCTTTCTCTCCCCCGACTCTCTCTCCTCCCTCTCTCTCTCTCTAGCATGACACTGCAGGTTTCTACTGCCATTTCGGCGCCATCTGGCCATCAAATTCAACGCCATAACTTGTGAAACGCTCCTCTCCACCTCCTTTACACAACCCACTAAATTTCCAGATCCGATTTCGAGCCGTGAAGCGACTGGAACGAGGGGAAGAATCCCGATTTTTTCGTCGCCATTTTCAGCGATTCCAGCAACGATATCCGACGAGTGATGTATGCTTCTTCATCCATTTTTCGTGTTCTAGCTGTTTTGATAGTTGGTTTGGATTGATTTGGAGCCATGAGTGTTCGATTAGAAACCTAGATTTTGTCCAACTTTGGAAGGGTTTTCCGGCCAAATTGGAGGTCGGCCTAGTTATAAAAGTTGCTCGCCTAGTTGCCCTGATCACGTAGGTATAGATATTGTTGGGTGATTTGAGAAATTTCCGTCGCTGGAAATTTTTCAAGCTACCTAAGCGCTGGCGGTGCGTGTGGCGGCGAGTGGGCCCTGTGGTGGTAGCCCATTTTGTTTTAAAACATTCCCCATGTCAAACGTGCGCTGACTCAACTGAAGGCAACTAGGATGTCTATGGACATGATCATGACCGAAGGCAACAATTTATCCGAAGGCAACATTTTGGGTACCTATGGTGGTTTAAAAACTTCCTAGAAAATTATAATCCTATTTCTCATTAAATCCTTAAATCCTGTTATCATCTCCTTTTCTACCTGCCAAGCCATTCACATTTAAACATAAACATAATTTAATAAAAATATTTGAATTCAAACTAATTGCTTGGAAAGCAAAATCATAACTAATTCATTCAAGAGAAATAGTAAAACTTTTATTGCATAAAATTCATTTATAAAACAAAAGTCCACTGACTGAGAGTCTGAGCTAGCCTGACCGTTCGAGGGCCCTTCTTATGGGTTCAACAAAGCCCGAGTACCTATTTAAGCGATTAAAAATATTTAATTAATAAAATAGCTCAACCCCAAATATTTAATCAAAATGCTGACCCTCGGCCTTAAAAGTGTGTGTACATAACTTAAGAAGGTTCCTAGGCCCATTTTCAACATTTCTGACAAGTGGAATGGTATGAAAAGACTCCAGATTGAATACGCGGTTAAATTTCCATATTTGTCATTCCAGTCCCCGTGGAGTACATGACCTCTGATTACCAATTCGAGAGTTCCTATAGTTTCAACACACTTTACTAAACATGCCCTGAAAGTTTGGTCCGAATCGGACGGTCAGATTGCTCGCGATCGCACGATCGGACAGTTACCGTTTACCTAAACTCTGAATGATTGAATCGGAGTATCCGCGAATTCGATTCTCAATATGGGAATTTTCTACATGATCCTAGAAGTGCCTAGATCAACATATTTGAAAATGAAGTCAATCCAAAGGTTGGAACATATCGAACCTAGATAACTCCTAATATGCGATATCTGATCGACAGTCAAACGGTAACCAAAAATTGAAATCTAAGCATACCATCATGCTTAGGACGACGTGGGGATCATTTTAGAATCAAAACCCAACCTTGACACCCCGCAGACAGGCCGCAACCGCCGACGGCTGTAGAGAAATTTTTCGATGATAGGAAAACTCCAAACCGCCGGCCAATATTCATACCTACAGATCAAGCACATCAAGGGGAGTAACTTTATACCTTTGCTGCAAGACAATTCCTCCGTTAAAGGTGTTGAATGAACAATTTTGTATTTGAAAAACCTAGAAAGTTTTGGGTTTGGATTTAACAATTTCTACTTGAAATTGGTTCAGGTCTTTGAAGGAAATCACATAAGGAAGGTAGGAGAGTGTTTTGGAAGTGATTTGGTGGCGGGTGGTGGCAGGAGTTGGCCGGAATAAGCGTCCGTGGCCACTGTTTGAAACAGCCCATTTTTGGGCTCACGTTGGCTCGAATTATGGGTTTAATTCTTTGGGTTTGGGGGCTGAAAATTGGTATGGATATGAAGAGGAGAGAGAGACGAAGAGAATGGGATCAATTTCATGGCCGGAAACGCTGCCGGAAGCCACAGAGGTCGTGGCTATTTATGAACAGAGGAGAGAGAAAGAGGGTTCTGCGTGAGAGTGGTTTCTGGTTTTTAAAAACTAACTTCGCAAAGCTTACGATTGTGCCACTGTACTTCCTTTGATCGTAACTTCTTCAATATAACTCCGATTTGAGCCTAGTATGTGTCTACGGACTCATCTCGACATGCTCTACGCAATGGTATAACTAGAATCCAATATTCCTTCCTGAACAAAAAATCAAATTTTAAACCATTAAAATATTCAAGGGATAAAATAGTCTTTTATTTGAATAAATTCATAATTAAATATTAATTTAGGATCAGGTTATTACAATCTACCCCTTTTATAAAAATTTCGTCCTCAAAATTTCATACCTGTCACTTGAAGAGGTAAGGGTACTGAGCCCGCATCTGCTCCTTGGGTTCCCAAGTGGCCTCCTCCACCGTGTGACTCCTCTATAGGACTTTCACATGTGGAATCTCTCTAGAACGTAGTACTTGTATCTTCCAATCCAAATTCTGAACAGGTTGCTCCACATAACTCAAATCATCCTTCAAATCTATCAATTGCGACTCCAGAACATGAGAATGATCTTAAATATACTTCTGGAGCATGGAAACGTGGAATACGTCATGTAACCGAGAAAGTTCTGAAGGCAAAGCAAGGCTATAAGCCACTGGGCCCACACGCTCCAAAATCTCGTATGGCCCAATGTAACGAGGGCTTAACTTCCCTTGCTTTCCAAATCTCACTACACCTTTCCACGACGATAACTTTAAGAACACCTAATCACCAACTTCAAATTGAAGATCCTTCATTCTATTGTCGCCATAACTCTTTTATGAATCCTGTGCTACCTTGAGTCTTTTTCTGATCAGTTTAACTTTCCCCTTTGTTGCTTCAATGTCTTCAGATACTTCCAATCTTTGCTCACCCACTTCATCCCAATAAATTGGAGTTCTACACTGCCTTCCATACAAGGCATCATAGGGCGACATCCCGATGCTTGATTGATAACTATTATTATATAGTTCAATTTGGGAACCCACTTGTTTGTAGTTTTCTGTTTCTTTTCCCCAAGATTGGTCGGTTGCTCCAATTTGGTAATTGTGTTTGTGTTTTCTGTTCTTCTCATAAGATGCACTAAACCAAACTGCTTTATGTGCTTGATAATTCATAATACATATCTATTTATGTCGTTTTGTTTTGCTCCTTAATAACATAACTTTTAACTCTTAAATCTTCTAAATCTCTACAATTAGTTCGATTGTTTCATGTCTATCCAGTCTCTCAAGCTGTGTTTATTGGAATATTTTGCCATCCTCTATGAAACGAGATGGTAAGAAATGGTGTCAAGATGATTACATGATACAAGAGCTTCAACTGCCGCTCATTCTATTAATAGTGAAAATAGAACAGCAAGACAGAAAAATGGACTAGAATGTTTTGGGTTATAGGAATGAATAATAGTCATTCGATTTTCTCTCTATAGTCATAGCTTCTAATTATTGTCTTGCTTGAGAGGTTGATACCACCTTTTTTTTTCTTCTTATTTTTGATGATTGTATAGAAATGGATATCTACATGTATTCATGACATGTGCATATGTAGTTATTTATGTACAAAATTTATGAAGATAGAAGTTTGTGACATACAAATTAGCACGTAGTATGAGAATAAAACATGTGTGAACTTAGACCCAAATGGATGTAAATAATTATGCAGATGGGCTACCTGAACTTGAACCCATTTTTTGGGACATGGCTAGCCTAGCCCAGTAATATGGAAGGCTTAGCTCAGGCCCGTTGTTTAACTATTGGGTTAGCTTGGGCCCTATGGACAGGCTTAGCTAGGCATTGATTTGTAGCGTCATTCTATGATAAGGGTGTCATATATGGACCATAGATGTGGACCTTCATATTAGCCACATGATTAATCTGAATAGTAACTTCACTTAAGTTTAATGAAATGATCATGTGTGACTAATACGAATGTCCACATGAGGGGTCCATATATGGCACCCTCATTATAAAATTTTGCTTCATTTGTAACCCCTTGGGTAGCCTCACCTATATTTAAGTTAATAAATAATATTTTGAACATTAAGAGTATTTTTTTCCTTCATTCAGGGTTTTTGTCCAACTGAGTTGTTTCCAAGCAAGGTTTTAATGAAGCCCTATAATTGTAAATTCTTATCATTTTATCTTAAATTATTAAAAAAAAAGGGCTAACGAGAAAAGACACCCTGCTGGTTTAGGGTCATTCTCGAATTGGACCCCACAGTATCAATTTTATCAATTTACACCATGACGTTTTGAACATCGTCCAATTTCATCCTTCCGTTAAGTTGACTAGACAGTCAATCGTTAACTGCTGACGTGGCACCCATGGGACCCACCTCACCAGCGATTTGACCAGTCATCTTATGCCATCTGAAGGGCAGTTTTGGGTTTCTACAATTTTTAAAAAAAATATAGAATATCTCGCCCAAAATTGGGCACGCTTTGCAAGAAGACGACTGAAGTAAAAGCCCCAAACCGTCGTTCATCCTCAACCTCAGTTTAACCTAAATCCTAAATCTCCATAGCTAACAGCAAGTTCTACGATTTCGAAGAAGTAAGAAGAAATGAGTTAGGATTTCAGGGCTTCAGGGCTTCAGGGCTCCGCATCCATCGTACGGTAAGTTGGTTTAAATTTTTGCAATTTGGGATATCTGTGTTGAATGGGTTAGAGGTCGTAAGGGTTATTCTGGTTCGAATGTTGTGTTTTATAGGGTTTAGTGGAATAGTGGGAGAAGTATGGAAGATTTTGTTGAATATAGGTGGCCTTCTTGTAGATTTCGAATATAGGTAGTCCTTCAAGCCAAGCATGTGCTGGCAATGTCTGCCTTTAATACTCTAAGCTTCTGCTTTTAATAATGCAAAAGTATTAGGTGGAAGGGTGTGAAAAGGGTTGTTTAATAAAAATTTGGACTTTTGTATAATGGTCCTAAACTGAAAATAATTGAAAAGTCAGTTATGGTTTTTGTGTAATGTTTGAATACTGTGTTTTGTGTTGTGTTTTATGTTTGAACTGAAAATAACCCATGTTTGGGACATGTAATATGTAGGTGATCGTGAATTTTTTTCTATTCGAATGTACCATGGTGGTCAAATCTGTGGTAACTGTTATGCTTCTGGCAGTGTAGCTTGGTTTGATTATTGTGACAAGGATAGAATGTCAATGACCGAGATAGAAAATATGGTGAGGGAGTTAGGCTATGATGGGGTGATTAGTTACTGCTATAGTATCCCTATCTATAGCAATAGTGGTCTAACAAAGCTCAATGATGATCAAGATGTCATAGACATGCTTGTATTTGTACTAGAGACAAGGCTAATAGACATCTTCCTACATCATGGGGTTGATAGTAATGAGCGTTGGTTTTATAGTCAATCAGGATCAAATATGTTTGTTGATGTAGAAGCTGATATTGTGCCTAACAAAGGAGTTGTGATTGAGGAGCTTAATGACAATTATGGGGCTAGTGTTCCTGTTGGTGGGAAATGCAAACAATGGAGGCAACAAAAAAAAAACAAGTGTGGTGATAGAAGAGCTCAATGAAGACCCAAATGGGGAACAAAGTGGTGGGGGTGCACAAAAGCCAAGGGAATCTTGTGCAGGACAAGGTGTTTCTGAAAAAGGTAAAGAAAAGACAGTAGAGATGGAATCATCTGCTGTGCAAAAAGACAAAGAAAGAGCTGTTAAGAGGGAATCTCCTGCCACTGTAGACAAAGGGAAAAGTAAAGTCAGTTCTGTTTTTGGGAAAAAGAGGGCAAGAGCTTTTGGTAAAAGAAGATGTAAAAATGTCAAAAAGACACGTGATAAAGAAGACCAAAGGTCCAATACAGTGACTGAGGGACTAGTTCAGAAAAAGGTTGTGTGAAGGAAGTGTAGAAAAGAGCAACTTATTAAGATGTCATCCAATGAAGACAAGAAAAGCAAGAACAAGGACCACAATCTGTCATGATGAGGAGGAGTCAGCAGACAGTTTTGACTCTGATTTTGCAGACCCTAACTTTAGTTGTGATGATAATTAGGGGTGGGCATATGAACCGAAAAACAGGAAAACCGAACCGGACTGGACGAAAAAAAATCGGAAAAAATCGAGTTGACTAAAAAGTCAACAAACCCGAACCGAACCGGACCGGACCGGTTCAAACCGATTCCGATTCCGGTTTTACACAAGACAGCACCGGACCGGACCGAACCGGACCGGTCCAGTATTAAATATATATATATTTTAATATATTATATATAATATACAATATAAAAAATATTATTTTATTAGGCTAGTTCTATTTTGGTTTGCAATTTAATTATCAATTTTTACATTGGGTTGTATAATTCTTAAGATTGTATGTTTGGATTGGATAACCATGTTTTGTATGTTTGGATTGGATGACCACATTTTGTATTTGGAAGTTAAAATGCACATACTTGGGATGTAGAAATTATTTAAGTTTATGCTAAATTTGTATAGGAATCTGAAACAGGGGCTTATATCTACTAAAGCCCAACACAAATAGACCTTAAAAAAAAAAAAAAAAAACCGGCCAAAACTGGAAAATCAGACCTGACCGGACGGTTTGGTTTTGGTCCGGTTTTCCCCCTATTTTTTCTAAGGACCGGACCGGACTGGACCGGATGAACAGTGCCAGTTTTGGTTCTAGTTCGAGCTCTAAACCGGACCTAACCGGACCGTGCCCAGCCCTAATGATAATGATGATGATGTCGATTTTGATGAATGGGTGGACAAACAAACTGAGTGGGTTGGAGAGGGGGCAAAAGGAAAAGAGCCAGAGTCAACAAATGCTGGGGTTGAATCTTGGGATTGGGGTGCAGATGTGGAACTGGATTCAGAGGAGTATGATTCTGATAATGTGCAGCCTAAATATGACTCTGATGATGACACTCAAATGACGGATAGATGGCCAGAGTTCAATCCGGCAACTGACATGGCAGATCCAGAGTTTGAGGTTGAGATGAAGTTTAGCGATTGTAAAGTTTTTAGAGCGGCTGTGAGAGAACAATTTATAAAGAGGAATAGGGATGTTGTATTTGTAAGAAGTGAGGCTTTAAAGCTAAAGGCAGTTTGTGCAGATCCAGATTGCCCATGGGAGATATATGCTTCCAAAATGCAGCATGAGAAGACCCTGCAGGTTAAGAAATATGAGGGTGAACACACTTATGGTATTGTTTGGGAGAACCCCACTGTAAAGTCTAGTTGGCTGCATGCCAAATATATGGAAACATTGAAGAGCAATCCAAGTTGGCCAGTTAGCTCATTCATGGAGACTGTGGAGAAGGATTATAAGACTGGAGTTTCTAGGCAACAAGTTTATAGGGCAAAAGAGAGGGCATTGAGGCAGATTGAGGGAATATACACAGAGCAATACTCCAGAATTTGGGATTATTGTGAAGAGTTAAGGAAGACCAATCCAGGAACAACAACCAAAGTTCAATGTGATTTCAATGAACAATTGGGTCATCCAGTGTTTCAAAGGTTATATGTGTGCCTAGGTGCATGTAAAGCAGGGTTCATTGCTGGATGCAGACCCATTATTGGATTGGATGGCTGCTTCTTGAAGGGTGTATATAGAGGGCAATTTTTAGCAGCAGTTGGTATAGATGCTAATAATAAAACATGGGTGATTGCATATGCAGTGGTTGAGTCTGAGTGCAAGGAGTCATGGGTTTGGTTTCTGGAATTGCTGGTAAAGGATGTAGAGATTGTTAACCAGTTTGGATACACTTTCATATCAGACAAGCAAAAAGGATTATTACTAGCTTTTGAGCAAGTTGTTCCTAATAGTGAACACAAGTTTTGTGCAAGACATCTGTTCACCAACTTCATATTACAATTCAAAGGGAAAGCTTTGTCTGACAAATTCTGGGTGCTGCAAAAGCAACAACTGTTCCACAGTTTGCAAGACAGATGGAAGAGCTGAAAATCCTTGATATGGATGCTTATGCTTGGCTGACTCATGCTTGGCTGACTGAACCAGGAAAACCTCCCAGGCATTGGTCTCGATCACACTTCAGCACTCATGTGAAGTGTGATATGCTTTTAAACAATATGTGTGAGTCCTTCAACTCATTCATATTGGCATGCAGAGATAAGCCAACATTGATCATGCATGAGATAGTTAGGTGTAAGTTGATGAGGAGGATACAAGGCAGAAGGGACAAAATGAAGAATTGGACAAAGAAAATTTGCCCCAAGATTTTTAAGAAGGTAGAGATTAATAAAGCAAAAGCTGGTGGTTGTGTGACTATGTGGTCAGGTGGAGGAAAATTTCAAGTTGGCAGTGGTGGGATTTCACAGTATATTGTGGACTTGAATTCAAGGAACTGTTCTTGCAGAGAATGGGATTTGACTGGTTGGCCTTATGTTCATAGAGTGGCAGCTATAAATTACAATGGGGGCCTGAACGTAATGGATTATGTGGATGCATGTTATCACACTTAGACATATTTCAAGGCATATGAAAACCTCATACTACCTATGAATGAGATGGAGTTGTGGGATAGAACTAATATGCCACCATGTGTGCCTCCTTCATACTCCAAACAACCTGGAAAGCCAAGAAAGACTAGAAGGAAGGAAGCAGGTGAATGCAGCAATAAGGCCAATGTTGTTACCAAAGTTCAAGACTCACTGAGGTGTGGCCAATGTGGAAGAAAGGGCCAAAATAAAATGACTTGTCATAGAAATCTCCCCCCAAAAACAAAAATCAAAAAGAGGAAGGCTGAGGTAAACATCTAAGGATGAACATTTCTTAATGTTATAAATGTTAATGTTTTTGGAATATGATGCAACTAACAGGTTTGATTTGTTGTCTCATCCCAGCAAACTACTCAAACAAGTGAAGCTGGTCTCAGTACAAAAAAAGGCGAGCTAAGCCTGCAAGATCTATGCAGAAATGAAAATAGAAGAGAAAGGCCACCAATGCAGCTGGAAGTTCAAATGCACAAATTAATTCAGCTGCTCCATCCTCAACACCTGCAACTGGATCTGCCTCTCTTGCAACTGGATCTGCCCCTCTTGCATCAATTGAAGCTTCAACTGGCAATTCTTATTTATTGAGGAAACGACCTATGGTTGTGGGGGCATCAAACTTGAGCAAGGAATGTTGATTGTCTGTGTTGTATTAGCTGGTTTGGTTATTTTGCGCATGAGACAATTTTACCTTTATTAGCTGGTTGGATTAGGTTATTATGTTATTATGTTATTTTGGAAGACAAGTTGCCTTGTGTTAGGAAGATAGCTTATGATCAAATATGTAAGACAGGTTCTGTTTTTTTGGAAAACAGGTACTGTGTTCTTGAAAAACATGTACGCTTGTTTTGGAAAATAGGTTATGTTTTTTTTGGAACACAGGTTCTGTTATTTTGGAAGGTTGTAAATGCTGTTCTGTGGCCTATTTTGTTGTAATGCTGCAAGTGGATATGTTATTAGGTGGCCTATTTTGTTCTAATGTTACAAGTGAAAATCAATATGCTCATACGTTGTACACACAAGTTGTTGGAATGAACAGGCCATTGCATTACCAAAATTTCACACTGTATGCAGATTACATAGCCATTCCCATTACATAACCAAAATGCAAAATGTTCATTCCCATTACATAACCAAAACCACACTGCTTTCCATACCAAAGGCACAATGCAGACCTAACAAAAAGCACAGTACTTCCCAAACCAAAAGCACAGTGCATCCTTAAAACACCCCTTTTCATGCCAATTCCAAAGTTTTCAGCTTCAGTCCATCTGATCCACCATTCCGTCCAAAGAAGGACATTGCAACAAGCATCCACGACACCACCAATGCTGCACAAAAAACCTTCTCTCTGCGTCTAGCCTTTGCTAGTGAATTCTCCAACTTATCCCGCGATTTTAGCAACCTTGGAATCACAACTTTAGACCTTTCACACATTTCCACATCATACCAAACCCAGAAATCACAACCTCCTCTACCCTGCACAAAACACACTCTGTAAATTAACATTTGCACCTGCTACAATTCAAATTCTAATATTTGCACCAAATCCAATTTTTTACCTTTGCACACACAGCGAATCGCCTCCCAGGATTCGAAATTGTCCACAAAGTTCGGATTCTCGCATTCTTAGCACACCATCGCCTGATGCTCCATTTCTCCTTCGTTTTCTGGGTTAAGGATCCAATATAATCGGGCGGCTCACTTCTTTGAAATCGTATATCTGAGCCTCAGCTATGGAAATTTAGGATTTATGTTAGGGTTTAGGACAACTTTGGGGCTTTCTCTTCGATCTCCAGCTGAGGTTGAGGACGAACGACGATTTGGGGCTTTTACTTCAATCATCTTCTTGCAAAGCGTGCCCAATTTTGGGCGAAATGTTCAGTTTTTTTTTTTAATAAAAAAATTGTAGAAATCTAAAACTGCCCTTCAGATGGCATGAGATGAATGGTCAAATCGCTGATGGGGTGGGTCCCACGGGTGCCACGTCAATAGTTAACGATTGACCGTCTGGTCAACTTAACTGAAAGATAAAATTGGACGTTGTTCAAAACGTCAGGGCGTAAATTGATAAAATTGATACTGTGGGGTCCAATTCGAGAATAACCCTAAACCAGCAGGGTGTCTTTTGTCGTTAGCCCTAAAAAAGATGTTCACCCGTCCAACATTCATTCAATAATTGGAGTATAAAAATCAATTTTCAGAAATTGAATAACTTTTATGAATAGTCTTAGCTCCTAAAACTAATTAGAGCATCCATAATCATGCTTTCTATTTTTCAGTTAAATTTGAGCTAAAAACATATAAAAGTTATTTTAGGAGCTCTCTATAAAATTTAAACTCCAATCACGCTCTCTAGTGTAGGGAGTCATAAATGATATAACTCTTTTTTAATTGGTCAATCTCTATTAAAAAACAATATAAATATTAATAAATATTAACTAAAGGTTTGAAATACTCATTAAATAAAGCATCATTAAATTATAGGGGGCCACTAGGAGTCCTTTCTCTCTCCTCATATTTAGGAGCTCCTAGAGGTCTCTCTATTTTAGGAGGTGGATAAGGAGTATGGTTGGAGATGTATTTTTCCAAATCCTCCCTAAAATTTGTCTAAGGAGGTGGTTTAGGGAGCCCATTGTGGATGCTCTTAGACTTTTTTCAATCACACACATTACACGCGATTTACAATTTTTTTTTTTTTGCAATTATATTTTTCTAGATTACCATCTTAAAAGTTTTCCTTTATTGCTCGTATTTTTCTAGATGCACGTATTAACAATTTACCCGCGATAAAAGAAAAAAAAAACGGTTGAGACGTGCATCTAGATAAATACTAGTGACATAGAAAACTTTTAAAACGACCATCCAGAAAAACACAATTGGAAAAAATAAAAAATAAAAATCATAAGTTGCGTGTGATTGAAAAAATGTCTTCCACATGCAAGAAAGCTAGTGCAGGGAGGCTAGCAAATAATAATAAAAAGCCAAAATGAAAACAAAAATTAAGCCTTTTATAAACATTCCTGAGATTCACAAAACTATAGGTTTCAGCCTTTATGGTTTTTTTTTTAAAAAAAAAAAAAAAAATCCATTTGTCCACCTCAAGGTTAACATGCCTGCTCACAAGTAATCCTTCCGTCCAAAAATCCGATAATCAATGACGTAGCACACATGTTGATCTCACATATTCAATAGTACAACACCACATAATAATAAAAAATATTTAAAAATCATACTGTAACAACCCGATCCTAAATTATTAATTAAACATTCAATTACTCAAGGAAAAAGACAATTTTACCCCGAGAATATTGAAATGATTTAAGAGTTGAATGTTACTCGGGGGAGATTAAATGATTAAAATAAGGGGAAAAAATTAAATAAATAAATAAATTGAAATAAACAACAAAATAAAATGATTTGAATTAATTAAGGTTTTTGAAAATTAAAGATATTATTTATTATAAAAAGGGGTAAAAAGGTCATTTTATGTTTGGTAAAGAATTTATAAATTTTGATTAGACCGTTGTGTAGAGCACGTCGAAATGAGTTCGTAAACACGTAGGGGACTCGAATCGGAGTTGTAACGAAGAAATGGAGATCAAAAGAAGTTCATTGGCATAACCGTAAATATTTCGAAGTTGTTTTTGTTTTTGTTTTTGTTTTTGTTTTTTTGTGGTAACAGAAGTTCAGTTTTTTTTAAAACCCAGAATTTCTACATTTTGGGGAGCTCGACCAGCCAACTTCAAGAGGTGATTTCTCTCAACTCCGACCACCAATTCAAGCAAGACCGGTCCCGTTAGAACCACCACACTTCCCTATTCCAGCCCCAGCCCTTCACAGCCTCGATCCGTCGCCGTAGTCACCGGAAACCGCCAAGAAACAAGCGATTTTGAATAGTTTTTTCGTAAACTTTCAATGGCTCATTCTCCCTCCTCCGGCCACCGTTTCATGTGAGTGAGGTATGATTTTTCATGATCTAACTGCTGGGTAGGAATTTATCAATTTTGAGCCTAGGTAGTTCCATTTTCGAATTGGATTTCAGTCAATTTTCGAATTGTGATTCCAGCCACTTCTGGCCACTTTTTGGGGTAGGTCCAAGAACAAAAGTGGTTCCAAATAGGGTGTTTTACCTAGGGTAGTAAGCTAGGTTTCTAGTTTTGAAGATTTCCAGTTGCCAGAATTTGATCAAGCCACCCACGCGCTGCCGGTGCGTGTGGCGGCGCGTGGGCAACCTGGTGACGTCACTCTCATTCCTAGAATGATCCTCGTATTGTCACGAGCGCGTAGGAATTCGTGGATCTGAATTTGGACAACGTTTGAGCCCCGATCGGATCTCGCATATTGTGCGATTTCTGGGTTCAATACATTTGAACTGTTGCATCGTAGTCATTCACATATATGTCGATCTAGATAATTTTAGGAATGTGTAGGAATTCACGGATCGTGAATCGGAGCCCCGGATGTTCCAATTTAATAACTTAAAGTTTGTGTTTTATAATAACCGTCCGATCGTGCGATCGCCAGTGATCCGACCGTCCGATCTGGACCAAACTTACAGGACTTACATTCTAAACCTTATGGAACCTATAGGAACTTTCGGATCGTAAAACGGAAGTCGTGGAGCCGTGGGCCCAGTTGACAAAGTTTGGGTAGTTTGACCCTTCGGTTGACCGTGAGTCTTCCGATGTAGTTTCACTCTTCAAGGAGTACTAGAACGACCTTATCAACAAGTCTCGACTATTAATTGACCTATGTTGACTATGTTGAGATTTTGAGAGTGTTTAATATTATCGTATAAAAACTCTTGGATATTATTTTGATAGTTTAAATTATGGAATGATTGAGTATGGGGTAATTGAGTTGGGTGAGTTATGAAAGTGAGCTTTGGGTTCGGCTATGACTTTAGTGAATGGACTTTATTTTCAAATAAATAGCATGGCTTTGTGATGGAATTTTATGCACATGAATTTAATGATTTATTGAAATTCATTTTATATTTAATAATTAAATTTAGCATTTTTGGTAAAGTATTGGTGGTATATGTGGGTTTTGACATATTTGAGTAGCTTGAATTCATATATATAATATTTGAGAAATATCTATCTATGTTGGTGATGTGTGGGGTACTTGGGGCGTTGTTGTAAGGTTGTGGAAAGAAATGAGTTTAGAATATCAGTTTGAAGTGCTATACGCACTACCCTATGTACCTCCCCAGATATGGATTATATGTTTGAGAGTCATCGCCTATGTTATGGATGGATTTTTGGGGAAAATCGGGAATTGAATATTATGGTTTAGTTTGGGAAGTTATAAGATTACATTATGCAAAAGTACATTCTTCCCACACGTGGCGTTGGAATTTCCGGCGTATGGGAAGAATGTATAATTATTTAGTCTCACACATGGCTTTGAAATTTCCGGTGTGTGAGACACTTCCCATACTTGGCGTTGGAATTTCCGGCGTATGGGAAGAATGTATAATTATTTAGTCTCACACGTGGCGTTGAAATTTCCGGCATGTGAGACACTTCCCATACGTAGCGTTGGAATTTCCGGCGTATGGGAAGATTATGTGATTATTATGTCTCACATGTGGCGTTGGAATTTCTGGCATGTGAGACACTTCCCATACGTGGCATTGGAATTTCCGGCGTATGGGAATATTATGTGATTATTTAGTCTCACACGTGGCGTTGGAATTTCTGGCGTATGGGAAGATTATGTGATTATTATGTCTCACACGTGGCTTTGGAATTTCCTGCGTGTGAGACACTTCTCACACGTGGCGTTGGAATTTCCGACGTATGGGAAGATTATGTGATTACTAGGTCTCACACGTGGCGTTGGAATTTCCGGCGTGTGGTAAAAGAACAGGGAGATGTTAAAAAAGATTATGTCTGGTGTGTTGTGATTTAAGAAAAAAGGGAAATGAATAATTCTAGAATTTACTATTTAGTATTGCTGTAATGGATTGTAGGTTATTGGAACTGGAATTTTTGTAGAAAGAACTATGTGTGGCTTGATCCCTCAGTAAGGGTACGTAGGTAGCCTGGGGTCCCACCCAGGTGCAGCCTCAGACTAAATCTTACTTATGTTGTTTTTATTGGGTATGGCTCTGGCCTTGTCGTTGGTCCTGAGACTTGGTTGAGACCGAGGTGCAATTAAATAATTGTTCATACTCCCATTTGACTAAGGGAGGGTTGGGTTAGTGTGTTATGATCAAAGTAGGAGTAAGACCCGTTTGGATTGTTATACGATTTAGGCTGAGGCTTTAAACTACTTGCATTCGTGTTAGGAGGTTAAACCTGGCATGATTAAAAGTTGGGAAGTTAATTTATGTTATTGGCAGTGGGCATTCATAAATAAGTTTGAGTTTATTCTCTTCATTGTTTAGTGCATTATTTTGATTTAAGAACATTGCTGGCAGTTCTGTTTTCAATTATGTGAAGGCCGAAGCCCGATTATGTGAATTGCATGAAATTACCTTGCGCATGCTGTTGGTTGGTGTTATTAAATGTGTTTTAACAGGTTGAGAAGTTTTGAGAAATGTTCAATTTACAGGGGAGACTTTGCCGAAATTTTGGCAGAAAGTCTCGTACTCTTTTCCTTAATTTTGGAAAACAGGATTTAGTTTAGAAGTGAGCCCGGCATCGGTGTGATATCGAGAATTCCACAGGATTCTTTTCAGGTTCCGAGAAATTCAGGGTGGGTCTTGTCAACTTATTGTAACATCCCACATCGACCAACGAAGAGGGGGTGATGTGCCTTATATGTACATGCCCGCCTCTATCTAGCACGATGCCTTTTTGGGAGTTCACTGGCTTCGGAGTCATGGGAACTCCGAAGTTAAGCAAGTTTGGACTAAAGCAATCCCAAGATGGGCGACCCACTGGGAAGTTGCTCGTGAGCTCCTAGAAACAAAACCATGAGGGCAGAGAGGGGGGCCCAAAGAGGACAATATCGTGCTACGGCGGAGCCGATCCCAGGATATGACAATTTGGTATCAGAGCCACTCTGTCGTGTGGTGCGAGTGTGCCGGATGAGGATGTCGGGCCCCTAAGGGGGGTGGATTGTAACATCCCACATCAACCAACGGAGAGGGGGTGATGTGCCTTATATGTACATGCCGGCCTCCATCTAGCACGAGGCCTTTTGGGAGCTCACTGGCTTTGGAGTCATGGGAATTCCGAATTTAAGCGAGTTGGGGCTAAAGCAATCCCAGGATGGGTGAACCACTGGGAAGTTGCTCGTGAGCTCCTAGAAACAAAACCGTAAGGGTAAAGAGAGGGGCCCAAAGCGGACAATATCGTACTACAGTGGAGCCGATCCCAGGATGTAACAACTTGGTATCAGAGCCACTCTGCCTTGTGGTGCGAGTGTGTCGGACGAGGAAGTCGGGCCCCTAAGGGGGGTGGATTGTAACTTCCCACATCGACCAACAGAGAGGGGGTGATGTGCCTTATATGTACATGTTCGCCTCCATCTAGCACGAGGCCTTTTGGGAGCTCACTGGCTTCGGAGTCATGGGAACTCCGAAGTTAAGCCAGTTGGGGCTAGAGCAATCTCAAGATGGGTGACCTACTAGAAAGTTGCTCGTGAGTTCCCAGAAACAAAATCGTGAAGGCAGAGAAAGAGGCCTAAAGCGGATAATATCGTGCTACGGAGGAGCCAATCTTGAGATGTGACACATACACCCATATAAACACACACAAAAACGAATATACTAAATTAGAAAAAACCTAAGCCACATGTTCCTTCACAAGGAGTGTCGAAAAAATTATAAATATTATTTAAAAATTGAGTTTGGGTAGTTACTTCCCATTTTTATTTATCAAAATGAGTGTTTTGCAGCGATGAAGAAAATGTCACAAGGAATTTTTACGAATTTTCAAAGTTAAAACATGGAAATATGATAACTAAAAGGAAATAATGATACGTGGCAAATGCTAAATGGTGGCCGCAATTGTTTCTAATGGGTGTCCCCCTTGAGTACCACCATGTGTCCTTTTATTTACTTTTTGTATTTCAACAAAAAATTTAATAAGAAATTAGAAAAATATATTGAAAAATGCTATAAACTCCTACGACATTATCTTCGACAATGAAGTATCAAAAATAACACATAGGGATGGCACCACAGTGGAAAGTGGGCCAAACTCTCCCCCTCTTCCCCACCAAGTTCAACCGGGGTTGGTCCTAAAATATAATTTTAAATAAGAGAAATTAGAGAGTAATAATTGATCCTATTATAAATTTTTTTTATTTTTATCATTTTGTATATTGATTTTTCTCAAAGTTCTGATTTTTTGATTTTGATTAGATTCCATCTAGTCTCAAAATTATACTCTCTGTTTGGTTTGAATCATCTTGTTTGAAAAGGAAATAAATAAATAAATAAAAGGTGCAGTGAGAGAGGAAGAAGATGATCTGCTTTGTTTGGGTCGGGTTGGGTTGGGTGGGTGTATGGTATTTGTTCTAGGGAAATAGCAAAAAATGCCACCCATTTTATAATTTTTTTGTGAAAATACCACCCCTCCCCCAAAATTTTAAAACTATTACCTATAAATACATTTTTATTGTCCATTGATTGCACAGATATCGCATTTTTAGAAATTTTGTTCTCTCTCACCTCTCTTGGCTCCATCTTTCACTATAGCTCAGCTCTCACTCTCTCTTCACTCTGTCTCTCTGTCGCTCAAGTCTCAGTCCGTCTTCGCTCAGCTCTCACTCTCTCTCTCTCTCTCTCTCTCTGTGACGCAGTGGTCTTCCTCCTTCAACGGTGTCTGTTCATCGAAGCTTAACTCCAGTGTTAAGGGGACTGTTCATCATCATTTTCTTTGGGTTTAGGGGTTTCTTCGAAATTGATTTAGGATTTAGGTGTTTGTTTGAAATTGGTTTAACGGTGTGTCTGAAATTAGTTTAGGGTTTATGGGTTTCTAAGAAATTGGTTTAGGGGTTTCTCTGAATTTGGTTTAGGGTTTAAGGATTTCTCTGAAATTGTTTGATTGTGATGATTCCTTGTTTGAAACAGTGAAGAAGTGTGTTCTTTGTTCTTCGTTTGAAATTGCTGTTGTTTTGCTGCTGTTATTGGTATCGTATTGCTGTTTTATTGATGTTGGATTTCCATTTTAGTGGTTTTTTATTGGCATCGTAGTGCTGTGTTATTGCTAGTTTATTATTGTTTTATTCCCGTTCCATTGTTGTTTTAATGGTTTTGGCGATTTATGCAATTGGATTCCGTGTTTGTTTGTTGTTTTTGTTTCATCCAAAGAAGGGAAATTGTAGGTGTTCATTTATAGTCTCTACATTAGGCATATAAATCTTTATAGTTTGTTTTTGCAGTTGTAGTAGCTTTTGTTGGAATTTTAATATTAAGCAATATTTATTTTCCTATTTCAGTGGAAATTAATAGAGTTCATTGGACGATGGTGTCCTTTGTCAATTTGTAGGAATAGGTATCAAAGCACCTGTTTATTCAATGGATGCATTAGTTGGTTTTTTTTATATGGTTTGCTGTATTGGAGATGTGCCAAAACAAAGTGATGGGTAAGCTATGTGAATTTAGTGCAGTTTATCGATATTGTACATAACTGCAGTTCTAATTTCTATACTTATTGGCCCGACAATACCTCGTGCGGAATCATAACAGTCAAATTCATTGAGCATCTTAGTGCCGGCATTTCGTTGGATAAAGTTGACCTTTAGAAGATTAAGTTCAGTGAGCTAAATATGATAATGTCAGTGAACTAAGTTCAGTCTTCACTTATCACTTGGGAATTCACTGTGCTCCTTAATTATGTTAGGAAATCCTTTATATGAAGATGCAGACATCGAAGCTGTGCTGGAGGTGCTTTATATGGTCATCCATACATTTTAATAGAGCTATTTGGTTTAGGTATTCTGTGTAGCAAGGTGAAATGTAATATTGTACAGTCAGTGGCAGTGGCTAATTGCCTTACATGGCACATACATTGATTCCATTTTTGGGTTTTGTTTTCGAGTTGCAATCATGGTTAGCCTACTTATTATTTAGATTGTGAAGTTCAACTATTTCGTACTGCTTGATATATAAGCATACTTGCTCTTTATGAAGGTATGACAGTTCACTTGTTTGAAATGACGTGTTCATTTCCACTGACTTCTACTCTTTTTTGTATCATTTTTTGACATTTGGTCCGTGTAGTTTTGTTCATTTTTCTGTGCTCAAACCAATCATATACATAACACAAAATTTGCATAATGGGTAGAAAATAGAGGAAGTGCATAATTCATTTCTGCATAAAACGCAATAAACTGGTGATACAGTGGCGATATAGTGGCAATGAAAGGGTGTTGAAAATTGTTGTTTGTGTTTATTTTGGGTTTCTTGTTTTGTTTCATTTCATTTACTCATCTTAACCCATTACTAGTTAATAATGGGATGATTACGAGATTAATTTGTGTCACTTATTAATACAACAATTACATATATGAAGATTAAGCTGAACAACATATCATATCACCAAACATAATCATACCACCAAATACAATCATGCTTTTCTTCAACCCATCACCAAGCATTTGCATATTTATTCATACTCTTCTTTTTTTCTAAATAATTTTTAATAATTATTTCTTACAATGTCTTACGGTGTAATTATGATGCAGCTAAGTGCCTCTTTTTGAAAGGCACGTTGTTCCTTTCTCCTCTTCTTCTTGTTTTCGAATAAAGTAGGCCCTAAACTCTAAACCCAATGACGAGCTACGTACAATAGAACCACAACATTTGGGCAATATACAGACAATATATTGGCAATATGAGGGCAATATAATTGCAATTGGGTGGCAATTGGAGTCAGAGGTGGAGATGGGAACGGCACATGCCACGATTGGTCTCCTGGGCAACTGACATCTTTGTTTGGAGGCCGTACGTCCGACATCTTTAACTATTGTTGGGGACAATTGACAACTGCAGTCTGCAAAAACAAATTTTAAAGGTATATTCAGTCTCACAATTATATTTATTGAAAACTTGTAAACAAAAATATGGTCAGCTTTACTGGAGAATGTTTGTCTTTGAGTAAGTGCAGAATAATGACATTTCCCAAACCTCACATTAAGAAGCTTCCTATGCTTCAGTTATGTATAGGAACTTGTCTATTTTATATTGTGTTCAAGGAGTTAGTTGTATGTCTATATATGACGAAATTAGGTATGTAGTTGGTGCATTAAATTGATTGGATTGAAATGTACACCATTTACTCCTTGGCTATAATTTAGAGCAATAGAGCATTACAATAATAGCAATAAAATTGGATTTCAAGCCAAAAATGGATTCTGTAACTAAGCAATTTTTGGAAATTTTAAAAACATAGAAAACGAAATTGCCAAATTAGAAAATCGGAAAATTACCTTACTGGGAAATGCCCAATTTTTGAATATACTCAAATCACAGAAAGATTGAAAATGACAAAATCTGAAGAACAACAAAAATATAGAAACGTGATACGGCTGAAAAACAAATACAAAGCATTGCATATAAAATTGGAAATTTGGGAAAATACCAAATTTGTATTACCAATATGATGCACACAATCCAACAGTTCAGCAAATGTGATGGTCCGTGGAACTATTAAGTTTTTTGAGTCACCCCCTTCGTATTTGCACATCTTCTTTAAGATTACCAATTTTCCATTGTAGCAAACCAGAATAACAATTGTCTCCATTTCTGACCATGACAAAACAACATTTCATTACCACAGTACAACCACAATAACCAGGCAATAAGAAGGCAATACAACAGCAATATAACAGCAACATAACAAAAATACGACTGCACAATAACATGAGGGGAGTGCTAGCAACCTTCACTCTAACCTTCTCTTTTGGACCTTCTCTCTTCTTCTTATGACAAGTGTCACTTTCCTTACACTTAAAACAATGTCATTAATGCATCACACAAACTAATTTTTGTTTTCCAAGTTTATCCTTTTTAAATGTATTAATTTATTTTAATAACAAGCTAATTTTTTTACAACTTTCTTTTCACCTTGTTAAAAAATTAAATAAGAAAATAAAAACTCAAGTTTTTTATTTATTTATTTATTTTCCAAAGAGAACGTGTGTTTTGTTAAAAACAAAATAAAGATGATAACAATGTCATGTAACAAATGTTTTTTTTTTAAATTCTAAAAAATGACGTTTTTCTTATTTAATTTTTAATAATGTGCTAAAGAAGTTGTAACAAAATTTGAATAAATTGAAGGAAATATAAAAACCAATACATTTTAAAAGGGTAAACTTGGAAAACAAAAACTAACTTGTGTGATGCATTAATGACATTGTTTTAAGTGTAAGGAAAATGACACTTGTCATGAGGAGAAGGGAGAAGGTGCAAAAGAGAAGGTTAGAGAGAAGGTTGCTAGCATTTCTCTAAAAATATTATAATTTAACTCATGCATGTGGTTTTTTTTCTTTCCAGCTATCTGTTCGTTGGAATTTGTAATTTTTGAATATCATGTCTAAAAGGATTACAAAAACCAGATTAATAATTGTCGCAATTGTTCTGCATTTGTTTTCAATTGGTTCAATAGATTGGGTTTATACTTTTGTCCATCATATTAATAGAATGCTTGATGTATTTAGAGTGTTGTTTGTCCTGTTCGATTTTTTAACTTAATTATGTCATAATAATTATTGCTCTTGCCAAAATTTTTCCATTTATATATATACTAACACCTGTTATTTTCCAAATTTACACTAACAGAGTCAAAATCTCTGAAAGAATGAGAAAGAATTTAAGTCATTTGCACAACAAAGCCAACAAGACCTAGATCCCCTTTCAACAGACATCAAAGTAGAGGAATCCGTTTCCACCACCCAATACCATATATATAAATACCTATTCAAAGTCTTTTGAATAATGAACGGCTGAAAACTGCTCATATTTTGATGTTTTTATAGCTGCTTAATTTATTAAAATATGCCCAATATTTTCAAATAACAAGCAACACATAAAATATGTTAGTTTATTTTTTGTAATTTAAGCTTGCTAAACTAAGCATGATCCTACTATTTAGATCTCCATGGTTATATAAATGGTATCATCTTCCTTGCATATTTTCACGACTTTATACACATTTCCTTACAATTTCAAAACCCGCAGCATCGCGCGGGAACCAGTGTCCATCTAAATTTGAGTCAATACTAAGAGCAAATTCATAATTTCAAAGGAAAAAAACACCACCTTATTAACCAACTATTGAGAGAGATGCTCCTCATTCTCTCTAAAATTTCTCTCTTCCGCTGACCTTCGGGGTAGCTTCTCTGGCACCTCTCGTATGACTTCTCGCTCTCCTCTATTTTATTTTCTCTTTCTATTTTTGAATACCCCTTCTCCCATGAAATTTCTGATATTGGCCAAAACCTCCTCCACTTTTCCCTCTACATCTCATGTCCCTCTCTTTTTCAGCCATTATATCTCCCTCATCCTTTTTTCCCCTCATCCCACCACACCTTCATGCACCTGTCCTTATCCCTTCTCCTCCCACCAAATCTCAAACTCTAAAAGTCCTCTTTCCCTAGGATTCACTGGGTCGACTACTGGTCTGCTGCAACTGCTTCATTTCTACAACCCATTATTAGATCTAAGACTTTAATCTGCATCTTTGGGCTATGTGGGCTCTGTAACTCAACGATAAATTTTGACCACTATTTCTCTGGATCTTGGTGTTGTGGCGGCAGCGACATATCGAGCGGAGGCGGCAGTGGCTGCTTCATTTGTGTAGGGTTTGATTTTAGGGTTTTTGTAATTTGGGCGCTTTTTGTTGTTTTGGGCATGAGCTATTGGGCTTTTCTTTTGTTATTACTCAGGCCTAGGTTTTCATTTTTGGGAGCTTCTATAGTGAGTGGAAAGTTATAAGGGGTGTTTTTGAGGGGTATGTAAGAGCCGTTGGATTTCATCCAACGGTGAGTTTTTAAAAGAGGGTGCATGTAGAATCGGGTTGAAATCTACCCCGTTAGAAACCCAACTTCAGTTGTTCCCCTCTTTCCCTCTCTGTGAAAAACTGAAGAACACAATCCTCTCTTTTTGAATGTAAAGCAAACCCACAATTAGAAGGATCCAAATCTCCCAAACCTTATAGTCACTCGATTGTCATTAGCTCGTTGGGAGGCCTGCGATCTATGGTATCCTCGGTATTACGAAGAATGGCTCTTACCTAGCTGTTGCCCTGTTTTGATTCTATGGCTCAAGTGAAAACCCCTTCTCTTTTTCATTCAGCTGACAAGATTCCAGATGAAAGCAAAGTAGCATATCTCTTTTTGTAGCTAGAAGCCGCAGCAACAGTTGTTCCTCGATTTTGGTAGAGATGGAGTCTCAAATACCAAAGAGTCTTCTCTAATGTCCACCACATTCTTTCCAGCTGACTGACTTCAGAGGTCCCGATTGATTTTGAGAGGTAAGTTCACTTGTTGGATTGATTTTATTGGGTTTGGTTTATTTTTTGTGAGGGTGGGAAATTCGTCATTTGTGGCATCAATAATGCGTCATTTTTGGAATCAATAATGTGTCATTTCCTTATGAATATTCAATATACTTAGTTCATTGTTGTTGGTCGGGGTGGAAAATTATGAAATGTAGGTAAAAGAACCTAAACTTAGGCTTAATGACATTAGGAGTAAGCATTTGGAGAGGATATTGGGTGAAGTTCTGTAATTGGTGGTTTGAATTACATTTGTGTTC
>NC_047650.1:18334689-18363133 GCF_902201215.1 Prunus dulcis | reverse complement strand
TCCTTTTTTCTGATTTTTCGAATTTTCGAATGTTCAAATTTTCATGTTTTCAGAGTTTCCTTTATTTCCTATTTCCTATTTTCCTATTTTCCAATTTTCCAAGTTTCCTTTTGGCCAATTTCAAATTTTCAAATTTGCCAAGTTGCTTTCTTTTCCAATTTACAATTTCCAAATTTCCTATTTTCCAAGTGTCCTTTTTTCCTTTTTCCAATTTTCCAATTTTCCAATTTTCGAATTTTCCAACTGTCATTTGATCCTATTGCCTACTTTCCTGTTTCCAATTTTTCCTTATTTCCTTTTTCCAATTTTCCAATTTTCCAACTTTCCATTTTTTCATATTTCCGATTTTCCAATTTTCCTTTTCTTCAATTTCCAATTTTCCTAGTTTCCTTATTTCCCATATCCAAGTTTTAAGTTGTCACTTTTCCAAATTTCCAATTTTCGTGTTTTGTTATTTTCCTATTTTCCAATTTTGTGTTCTGAAAATCGCAATAAATGCTTACTTACATAGTCCTATTTTTGGTTCCAATCCACAATTTCCTATTTCCCATTAAGGTTTTGTTTTTTGTCGTTTGGAAGCCAATTTTATTGTTGTTAATGTCATGTTGTACTGCTGTAACTTACAGCCAAGGAGTTAATGGTGTAGTTTGCAATCCCATCAATTGAATGCACCAACACAATACCCAATTTACTTCATATAAGTTCGTACATATAACTGAACCTTCCTATATAGAACTGCAACAGAGGCACCTTCTTAACGGGAAAGGTAATTAGTCTTACTGAAAGGCAAATATTCTCCACTCAACCTAACCATATAGTCGTTTACAACTGGAGACTGAATGTACCTCTATTTGTTTTGTTGCAGGCAACAGCTGTGAATTGTCCCCAGTAATACTTCAAGATGTCGGATGTACGCCCTCCTAACGAGCATGTGAGTTACCCGGGGGACCAGCCGTGGCATGTGCCATTCCCATCTCCACCTCGGACTCCCAATCATGATCCCACTTCATCTGGAAGTGAGGCTGAGAGCAATGATCCGCTTGACAAAATCTCTGCCGTCAAGCACCACCTCCAATATATGTCAAAGGCAACGGATTGGTGGGAGAGTAAGTGCGATATTCATGGCCAAGTTATGGGAAACTTGGCCAACAAGTTGAACAAAGCATACGCTGGAGAGGTGAAGCAAACTCTTAAAGCAAAAAGTCGGAGCAAAGAGTTAGAGTCCTTGAAGTTGAAATTGGAAGACACAAAGAAAAATGCCCTCGAAACATTCACACAATCTGAAGAATATAACCATGAAATGGTTGAATGTTTCAACAACGGCTTTGAAATGTTCCGAGATTATGCTTCGGTCATCTCACCAGACCACAATTGGAGTGAAATTGATGTAGCTGGTGTCTTGCAGGTACTGAATATGGGTTCTGATGGAATGGCTCATCATAGCCTCGTGCATGCAGCGAGAAGAAAGGACAAAGACATGGATCTTTTGATGGACCTGTAGTAACGGTGAGTGCTGCTTCAGTTCATCTCACCCGAGTACATGGATCTTTTGTTGCCTTCATTTTCCCTTCGCGGGATAGATAGTATTGTTAAGGTTCGGTGGCAATTTCTTTTGCATGTGTGAAATGTTGTCTGTAATGTGTATGTATTGTATGTACATTGACTTAATATTGTATTTCTATTCTGTTTATATTGCCTTCATACTGTAATGTGTATGTATTGTATGTATATTGTATTTATATTGTGCTTATATTGCCCTAATATTGCCTTTGTATTGTACTGAAATTGTGGGCATATTGCCACCATATTCGATGTACTGATAAAATTCCTATCATATTACCCTTATATTGCTCTAATATTGCCTTCATAGTGTACCTATATTGACCTAATATTGCTCATATATCGTATGTGAATGGCATGTGCTGTAATAAGTCTCCACTTCGTTGAAAGTAATCCTGAATACAAAGATGACGGACACAACAATTGTTATCCATCCTTATATTACCATGAATTGATTTGGACCTTTCAAATGATAGTTGGAGTTGCACATGGATTCATATTCAAAACGAAAGTAATTCTCTCCCTCAATGAATTGTCGTTCAAAAGATACTTTGCTATCAAATATTGGGTCCAAAAATGCAACATCCACAGTAAATTAATTGGGCACAAACCACATATTACAAAACGAGGAAGATTTTTGGCATGCTTGAAAAGAGAAGGGCCAAATACAACAGAAAAGAAAATCCATTCAAGCTTGTACAATGGAATGCACAATAACCCTTTTACATGTCCTTCCAACACCAGTGTTTTGCCTACGTTAGAGTCGCAGGAGGAGAGCATATTGCCATTGTGCAATTCGAGGGGGCAGTCAATTTGGTATGGTGGCATAAACATGTTTACTCCACGAATCACCTGTATGGGACAGAGCTTCCTTCTTCCCTTGTCGTCTGTAGGTTTCAACTTCACACTTTTTATATACATGTATGACAACTTGTGGCTATTTATGTATGGCCTCCTAACACTTGTTCTGCCATTCCAAAGTATTAGGTGAGAAATTTTGAGTTGAATGACTGGAAAGACTTCAGATGACAGAAACTAGAGATTTTGAAGAAAAAGGGTTAGCAAGAACATAAGTCATGGCCACAAAATAAAGAAAACATGCTATAAGCTCCACAGTAATGTTTACTTCATCTCCATAATCAGAATATTGGGGAAAAAATACCACGGATAAATACATGAAATGAAAAACAACTCGGCAGTTACTGTGAGATTGTGTACATAAAACTTGGAACAACCAAACCAATTAAAGCTAAGCCATCTCATACGTATCCCTACATCAAATAACAGTGTATGGTCATCTTGTTTGGAATATTGCAATCAACACTTGGTTGAGACCGACCTGTAAAAACAACTGGGTTAAATGCAGATGAAGCCATTTATGAAGGGCAGTTCCAGAATTAAGACATATGTTCATTTGTAACTGCCACCAAATCAGTTCATAGTTCATAGTGCCAAATATCATAGTGCCAAATCAGTTCATAGTACCAAATCAGTTTTTGTATTTTTGTTGGCATAGACAGCCGAAAAGAAACTTGCAGCAATAGCCTCTGTCACGCTCTCCAGACGTTTATGCAATTTTGAAACAGCAGCATTCATACTACGCTTTGTCACATACATAAGATCTGAGAATTTTAGACCCTAACCATTTGTGAAGAGCAAATATTAGATTTGCTTAAAGAAGACAACAACTCACAGAACCAATGGATGAAATAATATGAACATATGTTTTGCGAGTTCCACTAGTTTACCAAGTTTACCAAATGCATTACAAAATTAAAAACTCATACAAAAATAACACCAAATACAAATGTTCTGCGAGTTCCACTAGCAAAGCAGAGTACAAATCATGAAAATGGTACCTGAAGTTCACCGATCAATTCAGATAATTTACCATTCTTATGCCGGATGGTGCTAGTATACCCTGTACAAAGAGAACAATCACTCAGATCGAATACAGCTAAATACACAAGGAAACTAATCCAGTATGCAAGATGAAAGAGGAGTGATTGGTACCTACTCCAGCTAAGATCAGCAAACACAGTATCAGGTTCCAAATTCATATAACAACATAATGCTAAGCAGAAAAGTAGAATTGCTGCCAAAATTATTTAAAACGAACTAAGTCAAAACTAAATGGAGAAATGTTAACAAAGTTGTATGCTTGAGTAAGTCCAGTAACAGATTCCCAAAACAACAGAGACAAAATGTGAACAATGGCTACTAAAGCATCCACAAAGAGCAACTATGTTTATATATGGAGGTGTACAAAATAGTTAACCTTCAAAATCGAAACAGTGTGTGTGCCATGTAAGGCAATTAGCCATTGCTTCTATACTGTACAATATTACACCTGACAATAATAACTAAACCAACTAGCTGTAGCAAAAAGGCAGGATGACCATCTAAAGTACCCCCAGCAAAGCATCTACGTTTGCATCTTCATATAAAGGAGTTCCTGACATAAGTAATGAGCAAAGTGAATTCCCAAGTCATAAGTCCAGAGTGAGGTGAATTCACGGACATGAAGACATTTACCTCATAAATATGCCTCCCCCCTTAAACCCTCAATTGCAAGCTTCAGTCGGGAATATTTGATCTTCAAAGGGTCAACTTTATCTACCGAAATCCCAGCACTGAGATGCTCGATGAATTTGACGGTCAAGATTCCGCAAGACGTACTGTGAGGCCAATAAGTTGGGAAATTAGAACTGCAGTTATGTAAAATTTGGATAAACTGCACTAAATTCACAAAGCTTACCCATCTCGTTGTTGTGGCACATCTGCCATGCTGCACACTGAGAATGGCGTATACATCGACATCGTCAGCCCCTTTTGCTTCACCTCTTCAACCTCAGAATCATCATAAAAGTGCATATCGTACAGCACTCGTGCCAGCGTATCGCTAATAGGGTGCAGAAGTGTAACCAGCTTTGAACGTTTGGTAAAATCAACATAGGAGTCATACACAGTTGCAGTATGTCTGACGAAATCAATTTCGATTGCAACCCAGTGAGACCCTTTCAGATTATATGGAAAATAGACCTTCCGGACTTTTGTCCAAGCTTGGGCATACCCGTGTTGCCACGTACCACGCACAAAGTGATGTATATTCTTCAGCTTGCTGGGTGGAAGGTCAACGGTGTTTGAAGCAGCTGCCTTCTTCGATCCACGTTTCTTTGCAGTCGGTTTGAACGGCTCTAGAAATTGCTGCAGAAATTTAAATGAAGGCATATTAGAAAATCACAACCGACAGCAAATGAAGCAGTGAATGTAACATGGTTACATGTTTACCTGCAAGCAACAATCCGCCGTTGTCCAGTCAGTTCCAAAAACCAACGGATGAGAGAGTTGCCTTTTGCAGATAAGAAAGGTTGCCATGTCCAGGTGCTGAAAGTTGACACATATAATATTAGCACAATTTCATACAACTCTACACTTAAAAAAGGTGAGAAAACAATTGAATTATCGTAATAAAGTAGAGCTTTGTGTATCCTTACCCTTGAGCTCATCCATTCCGTTTCATCGACAAGTCTGTAGAAAAAATCAGCGCCCACTGAAAATGATTCCAGCTGCACCTTCGCACTACAAAAGGCAAACTTGCAACGGTTACTTGTGTAGTCATGTCATAAATATGACTTTGTTGATGAAAAAAATACACATGTATATTAAAGCAAACTCTACATTCTCTCATTAGTCTATGACTACATAGTAGAATAGGATGAAGATTGGAATTCAAAGGTAAAGAATCGTAACCTGATATCGCTTTTCCAGGCAGTGCAAAACTCTATTACTGCCTTCACATCTTCAATGGGCAAGGATTTTGATGGATCAAAACATGGCGGGCTTGCAGTCGCAGCCGACACACTCATCATCCTCTTCTTCCTCAAAGGATCAGTAAATGGGCTCAACAATGTCTGCGCCGGGCGCTTCTGTCTGCACCCTTTACCTTCCACTTCAATTTTTTCAACACTCGAACTACCTTCTTCATCACCAGCCATAGTAACTGTGGGTAGACTTGGAGGATTCATCAAACCTCCCGATGGCATACTCTTAGTGATTTTCCAATCTTCTAACAGCTTCATGACTCTTTGGCAGATTTCGTCACACCCGGCCACATCTTCCGGGGTAGGCAGCTTCTCGGATTGTGCCGGGTCAGCTACTTCATGCACTTCTAAGTGAGGAACTGAAGCGGCCATTTTTGCCTCTTCAACTACCATGGCTGCGGAAGGTTCGGCTCCATCCCCGGGGACTTGTGTTTCCATTACTGCCGGTTCTGTAGGCGGACTTACATAGGCATGTAATGGTGACAAGTCATTGTTGCCTCCTTCATTCATATGAGGACTACCGAGGTCCTCATGTCCTTCCGCAGCCTCATTCACCCCACCATTTTGTTTTTTCAGCTGCTCTATCTCCAACTTAAAATAATGCTCCATTGAAGCCAGGGTGTTGCGGAAATCCTCCACACACTTTTTTTTTTTTCGAACTCTTTTTCAGCTTTCATTGACTCCTTCCGTACCTTGTCTTCCAACTGATGCACTCTGTCACGAAGTGCTCGATTTGATAGGGCAACTTTGGCCAATTCATCCTTTGTCCTTTCAAAGTCACGCTTCAAAGTGCGTAACTCTCTGGACGCGACTGTACCCTGCACTAAGTTATAATGCATGTGTTACTATGCAGGCCACAAAATATTGCAACAATACAGCAGTTATTTTCCTATTGTATTATGACGTATATCTTCGAAAAAATGTAATGCTTGCCTTAGAAGACGACGGAAGGCTTGCAGTTTCGTCAATGTCCTTATCTTTTTCTTCTACAGAGGCAGAAGTGCCGGTTTTTTTGTTCAGCGTCATCGCCTAACAAGTCAACAAGTTCTTCACTGTCGTCAGCACTGTCACCCCAAGTCCAATACGGCTGCTGCTTGTCCATCACAGATGGCCGGAGAAGCTGCACATCAACCTGCAATTTACACATACAATATACATATCAGTAAAGTAATTATATTATATTTTCATATCCCTAACATTATCATTAAAAACTGAACTAACCTCACGGTTCTCGAATACTTGGCTCATTAGCTCATAAAAACGCGGCGAACTATTGCTCCTCCAATGTAGTAAACGAGGGATGTACGCATTATCTTCGTGCACCACCAAATGTAGTGCAGCCAACGCTGGAAATACCTCATACGCCCAAATCTGGTTTGAGGAATAAAAGGTCAGTCATTGTAAACAAATGCAATTTAACTTCAACATCAATGGACATTTGCTCACCTGAAGTGCATAGGCAAAACCTTTGAGGTGGTACTCTCTTGGTCTACCGGTTGCCGTTGTTGTTGGTTTCTTTCCAGATTTTTTTTTTTTGGCAGTTTTTGTGGGCACTTTCACTCGCTGGTAATCTGCACAAAGTGCCCTCAGCAGTGACGCATTTGTCTTCGCATAACACACAGCACCCCATGGATACTTCCCAAAGTCTTCAAGGTCTTCCGCCAACTTCAAATATCGCATGTCAATGTGGACATGTTTTTCGCTGCCCAACAGCACAAACACAACAAAGTATACGAATCCAAGCTTGAATACATCGTCCACATCATCGCATTCGAGGAAGGCCTTTTCTAATTCCAACAGGTTCACAGTTTTATCGTTGGCAAAGTACTTCCGTTTCAATGAGCAGTTCTCATTAGTGGGAATCGGAATAAAGGGAAGGTTTCCAAACCTTAGCCCTGTCACGATGCAAAATTGCTGCGCTGTGAATTGGATGACCTTATTGCCAACAATGAATTTGATCCCGTTCAGTTGGGAAACTGTCTTGGGATCAGCTTTCCTGAGCAGCAAGCCGTGGACAATCGGAGAAGTCCACTTGAGGTCCTCAATCCCTAGGAGATGACCAAAACAACTCTGTTCAAACATTTGCAGCTGCTGTTCAGTGAATTTCTCCTTTATCGTAGTGATTGCGGTCTTCGTATGGGATAACGACAATGCTTTCCCTTAGTACTTTTGTTCCTCCGCAATCATCAACTTCATTTGACCAACCATATTTCCCTGCATGCCAATATTATAAACAAAATTTCAGTCGGTTGCAATCTACACAATAACAAGCAATAAACAATCACCACTTATGAACAGCCTATTATAGGATATGAAGTGAAAAAAAAATCAAAAAATACATATCATAAACAAAACCCCAGCTATTTACAACTGACCTCCTAATTTAATGGCTCAAAGCCAAGTTTCAACACACCCAGTACTCTACCACTCCTGCATAATATAATATCTAAACACACATCTCAACACACCATATAATCACACCATCTAATCATGAGACAGCTTCAGCTAGAATGGGAATGTGCAGTAGCACAAGCCTAATTGAGAACAATTCAAGACTAACGATAGAAATCTATCTGACTAGAAAGAGTTTAAAAAAACAACAAGACATCGGGAAACAATTTATTCACTTCAAGGTATAATGTAATGGAACATCCTATGAATTAGTGGCAACGACAGTACTGACTCTACTATGGCCCTCCTTTCAAATGTAAGAAAATGAAAGAAATTGGCACCATCCCTTCAGTTTTTTCTTAACAAAAAATCAAAGATAAATTCATAAATAAACCATCAAAACGGTATAAAATGTTTGTAAGACATGTACAATTACAAAATTATAAGTTCTCCTCAGAAACAGAGTTCTCTAAGTATCCATACACAAACAAAAAAAGCAAAAGCTTAAACAGTTAGCTTATAGCAAAATCAATGTCCCCATTTCTCTAAACCACACCTGCTGGTGGTAGGTTCCCATCTTCACTCATTTCCCGCTTTCTTTTAAGCACACAATGATCAAGCACAAAACAGCAAACTTTTAAAGAACTCATATTACACCACATATGGTTCTAAACAAAACTCATCCATATCCAATATGCAAGCCCTAAACTTAGTAAACAAAGTTATAAAAAAATATGTCGAATTAACAAGCATTATTCTCAAACAAAAAGTATGATATGGTTGGGAGTTTACAAGTTCAAAATGATATACACAGGTTAATTGTCTTACACTTTAGATATCATCTTCAACAAACAAAATAGATACCAATTAGACTTGTAAGAAGGTTAAATGCAATGGTCATAAAGACTCATACTAAGCCACCAAATACCAATCAATAACTGCTACAAAAACCATATCAAACCATACTAAAACTAAAAATACAACTGCACTAAAATGCCAACACAACATCACTACATTAGCAATACACTAGCAAAAAAACACAATACGACAATAGCAACAGCAACACAACAGCAGTGCAAGCATCAGTCCACAAAGAACAAACTGTTTGAAACAAGGAATCATCATACTAAGATCATTTCAGAGAAACCCCAAAACCAATTTCGATGAAACCCCTAAACCAATTTCAGAGAAACCCCTAAACCTTCAACCAATTTCGAACAAACCCCTAAACTAATTTCAGAGAAACCCCTAAACCTTCAACCAATTTCGAACAAACCCCTCAACCAATTTCAGAGAAATGCATAAACCCTAAACCAACTTCAGAGAAACCCTTAAACTGTAAGAAAATGCCGATGAACAGTACCTGTCGCTGGGAGAGGAAGAGAGAAGAGAGAGTCGGAGCTGAGCGACGAGAGATTGAGAGCTGAACGACCAGAGATTCAGAGCTGAGCGACGAGAGATGAGAGAGTCAGAGCAAAGCCACGGGAGAGTGAAGAGAAACAGAGCGGAGCCAAGAGAGAGAGCCGAGAGAGAACTTCAGCAAAACAGAGAGAATAAAATTTCAGCAAAAGTGATATGTGTGCAATAAGGGGACAATAAATATATATTTATAGGTTATAGTTCCAAAATTTTTAAAAAAGTGTGGTATTTTCAGTTACAATTATAAAAATAGTGGCATTTAGGGTTATTTCCCAAAAAAAAAAAAAAGGCGGAGAGAGAAAGAGGAAGAAGAGGATCTATCTGCTTTGTTTGGGTGGGTGTACGGGTTTTGTTTTACCCGTTTCTACGTGGAACCTAACTAAAGCCATGTTTTAATCTCCACGGTCCAATTTCATCAGACGGCTCATACGCCTGTACGCACCAAGAATGGCTCGTCGTCCACTTTATCCACCCCCACGAGCAGCAAGTAAACACAGTGGAAGAGAGAGAGACCACCATTTTCATGCTTTCAAAGCTCATCTCAGCAGGCTCAGCTCCGCTCCGGTTAGGGTTTCCAAATTGACTGGTTTCCTCCACCCCAAAGTTACTACCCCCAAGCAATGAGTGCCTGCTAGGGCTTCCGATCCAAACCCAGAACCCTTGCAATTTCTCAGTACTAAATCTATGTTCTATGGGTTCAACATCTTCAGGTACTTTTCTGTTTCTTCTGGTTTTCTTGTACTTGGATATCTCTAATTCATCTGCTGCTTGGTGGCTAAAGTGTTGGAAAATACCAGAAAAGATTTGGTGGTAGGTAGCTGTGCTTGCTTTTTCAATTTTCTCCTCTATTGGAAAACTGTGAATCTTAAGTTTTGTTTCTGAATTTTGTTCCTTTCATTGCCTTCTCTTTCCCTTTCTTTGCTGCCAAAAGAATGGGAATTCTGAGCTACATTATGTTCAATTTCTCTCCGTGAGTGATATCTCAGATACGTCCTATCTGGGTATTTTCAGATTTTTATATATACTGTTTTTCCCTTTTCTGCTTTTTAATATTAAAAAATAATAATACTTTGATTTCATGATCTATCATTAGCTTCATTGCTGTGAAATGAAATTTTAGATGGTATGTTTGTTGTGTCTTTGTTGTCTGAAAAGATGAAGCAACTCACCTTGAATGGTTACAGTAGTTGACCCATCAATACAAGGCTTACTAGAAAGTTCGAATTTGGATTAATATGATCTGAGGTGGTGGTTGTGTATCCTAAAACAGGTGGATTTGCCATTACTTTCTGAACATATGAGCTTAGAACCAAAGGGTGAATAAAAACCCTCCATTAGGACGTCTATATACTCTAGTTCTGGTGCAGTTAATCTAATCGTAAAACTTCATTTCAGTACTTCTAGTTGCATTGATATTCTTAATGTTTCAAACTACGCAATATAAGTCCTCCGTGTCTAGTCTCTCTCTCTCTGTGGAAATGAGCTAATTTTTGAAGCTTGCATGAGACAAGACGTTCTCTTAAGGCTAAAGATGTATCTAGCAGTGTTCTTGGTCAATAAAAATTATCGCCTCTGTGCCAACAACTTAAACTCTTCTTCTTTGCGTTTTGGAGATTTCATTTTGTGAGAGGCAATATTATTCCTGATACTTGAAAAACACAAATTTTGTCGCTAGTGTTTCTTTTATTGCTGTGATTGTTGAAAATATTAATGTGTGTTATGTCTTTTTATCTGCACTCTGTTGGGGTTAATAATGTTCCCTTATATATTTGCTGATGCTTGAAGGTGGCACAGGTATTGCTTCATTGACCTGAGCTGTTTTTGGGCATATCACCAACTACTGTAATGATTACTTATGTAAATCTCTATGATACCAGAGGGCTAGTTATGGACTGCTTTCAAACTGTTAGTCATCTCAAAGGTAAGCTTGTAATTAATTCTACCTAGCCTGCTTTAGAATTTTCAGTAGGGTGAAGGAAAAGAATGGGAAATGTCGGTGAAGCATAAGTTTGGATTTTAGATGATATGACTACTTAAAGTGTGGTTATATATTGTAGTCTCATTCACTACTGTAGTACTGGTATGACTGAAATACGTCTCATCCTGTAGTGTAGTGGTGATATATTGTCAGACATCTCCCTTAAATTAATTCTTTTGGTAACCTTTATCTTCCAAGTAATTTTAAACTTGCAGTGTATGGTTCTGTGTTTTTTTTAGCAGCTTGTCTATCAAAAAAGCATCATGGTTTAATGATTATTGTTTGACGATTAATTGTTCCAAATTTAGAATAAGATTATCCTTTTTTGGAGGAATGAACTACTTGGAGTGTGATATGTACTGGATTCTCACTTGGAATCTGATAGTTGTCCCTATGTTCTGGCTATCTCAGTGAGCATTCCCAATCTCCCTTTTTTTTTTGCTGCTATTTATTTTTTGGCAGGAAGTGTGGCTGTAGATAGGACGGATTGACTATGTGTCTAACTCATGGTTTAATGTTCTGGTAAAGATGCATTTGTGCTGTTGTTTTGACTATATGAACACAAAAGGCACAACGAGTTTTGTTTGTTTATTAGTTAAAGAATAAGTGATGGAGATGCTTTTACACATGTTTGGAGCCATATTCAGATGAAGGGCCAGGAATGAACAAGTTTGACCAGCATAACACAATGATATACTGCTGGTTGTAGTTAGCTTTTGCAGTATTCTTCCTTGGGACGAATCAGTTTCTCTTATGTTTATATATATATATATATATATATATATATATATAAGACGAACATATGAATAAGAAAATGGATGCAGTCTCATTTGACTGAAAACTTTGCTCTCTCTCTTTCTCATACACACATGACTGAATTGCATGTGTCTCAGTTTTAGATACATGTTTGTTGTGTATTATAGTTGCATTACATTCTTTAGGGTAAGAAGTATTATATATCCTTGCTACTCGCTGAAGATAGGTTTATATTTATATGTGGTTGCAGGTTCTCTGTGCTGTCAGTTATTATTATTCTTTATCTGGTTATCAAGTTTTCAAGAAGCAGTGGCATTGCAGACAGTCTATGAGCAAAGTCATGTTTCCTCCATTCCAGATCTAGCTAAACCACCTACTAGTGGACTCTTTGGTCCCATAGAAATATCACCTGCTGTTATTCCACATTACACAGATCCTGATGAGCCTTTTCCACCAATGTACCCAACTTTTCCAACTAGATATGAGCCTGTTTTAACTGGGAAGTGTCCTGTAAATTTCTCTGCTATATCGAGTATCATGGACAAAACAGCATCTGATTGTTCTCTACCCTTGGCAGCAGTTGTGGGAAATGTGATATGTTGCCCACAGTTTAGTAGTTTGATCCGCATCTTCCAGGGTCTCTATAGCTTCACATCTGATAAGTTGGCTTTGCAAAATTCGGTTGCAAATAATTGTTTTACAGACATTACCAATATCTTAGCCAGTAGGGGTGCGAACAGTACAATACCTACACTTTGCTCCATAAATTCAGTAAACCTTACAGGTGGGTCTTGTCCAGTGAAGGATGTTGTTTCCTTTGAGAAAGCAGTAAATTCAAGCAGATTACTGGAGGCCTGCACCACTGTTGATCCTCTTAAAGAGTGCTGCAGACCAATTTGTCAGCCTGAAATCATGGATGCTGCACTTAAGATTTCAGGAAAACAATTTTCGTTGAACGAGAATAAGAATTTGGTGGGTGAGTTATCTCATGTTGATACTTTGACTGACTGTAAAGGAGTGGTTTTTACCTATCTTTCAAGGAAACTCTCGCCAGATGCTGTAAATACTGCATTTCGAATATTATCTGCCTGCAAAGTTAACAAGGGTACGTGTTAAAGTATGAAATGAACAACTTTTCATTTTAGACTTACACACTTTGGCTGTTTCTTGTTAAGTTTTGTTTTTACCTCTCTCTCTCTCTCTCTCTCTCTCTCTCTCTCTCTCTCTCTCGTTCGCGCGCGCGAGCCTATTGTTGTGCATTTTGAGGGTGTTGTATTAAAATTGCAAGGTCGGATGCATAAAAAAAGTTGAATACTTCTATTAATTTTTCTTTTTTCTACTGGAATCATGCAAATTACAATTAGGACCATCATTCATGAAAATGCTTATGGGATAGGTGGGTGGTTTGGCGGGGTTGCCAGAGGTTGGGGTTTGGGAGTTTTGGGTGATGGTGGCTGGCGGCAGCAGCTGAGTTGCTGTGGGGGTGGGGGTGGGTGGGTGTGTTCACCTGCTTTTGCTGTGCAGTTTTTAAGTTTGATTATACATTCTATTAGGCTTGGTTTATCTTGTTCATCTCTTTCTTTTTCCCCCTGATCGACTCTATGCATCATATGTGGTTTGTAACAGTGCGATGGTTACAGTTACATGTGTTGTTTGATTTGTACTGTCTCTCATGAAAATGATTCTTGGTCGTACAGTTTGCCCTTTGGATTTTAAGCAGCCTACGGAAGTGATTAAAGAATGTCGCAATGTTGCTGCCCCCGGTCCTTCCTGCTGTAGCTCATTAAACGCTTACATCTCAGGAATACAAAAGCAAATGTTAATTACAAATAGACAAGCTATAGTCTGCGCTACAATGTTTGGGTCCATGTTGAGGAAAGGAGGGGTCATGTCTAATATTTATGAGCTTTGTGATGTTGACTTGAAAGACTTTAGCATTCAAGGTACATCCTGCTATATGTGATTCCTCTCTAGTTTTTACCTCTATTTGTTCCTTCATTATATCTGATATATCTTCTTATTTATGGATATATCCCTTTGGGCTCTGAAGCAGCATATGGTCAACAAGGTATGCTATTTTTTTCACTATCCAATTTCCTTATTTTATTCATCTGTGATTGCTTGGTATCCAATGTTGTGCCTATAGCATTGGAATGGTTTTATACTTTCCAGTAGGTGTTTCCCATAGAGCACTGCATCTGGTAATTGGCATGCCTTATGTGTGACACAAATTTTTTCTTGGGCATTTTCCGTGGATCACTTTGAGTGTGCTCTATGATAAGGGATCTTCAATTGAGGGATCCCTCAAATAATTTGAGGGGCACCCTTGGAGAACCCACTCTTCATTGTATTTTAGTGATCCGACCGTCTAATTTTCAAGTCTTAATTTGTAGTCTACCTCTATGACATCAAATGGATGTCAATTAGCTAAGGTGGTTAATGTCTGTTTGTGTGTGTTAGAGTAATGTTCTATTGCTAGATGTCTGGCAAGAAATGAGCTTTAGTTGAGGGATTTATCAAATAGCACTACTTAAGGGACACTTTGTGGGTGACACTCCGTATGATAGTTCGATGATTCGAACTGTTTTGGTGTTCTTGATTGAAGTTGGATTTCATGTTCCCTTACATCTACTTGATGGCAACCAAAGTAGGTCCTTGGAATATGATCATCAACTATATTTATTAAGTTGATTATTTTGGTTTTTGTTCAATTGTAGGGTGTCTACTTCGAAGCTTGCCCTCAGATATGATATTTGACAATTCAACCGGCTACAGCTTTACATGTGATTTGAGTGACAACATTGCAGCACCATGGCCTTCGTCATCCTCAATTTCCTCGTTCTCCCTTTGTGGGCCTGGTAAGTGATGGGACAAAGAATGATTTTCCTTTCTTTTTTTCCTTATTAGTTGCAGTATGCAATTTCTCTTTTGAAAAAATAAAATAGTTGCAGTATACAATAAAATACTACTGAGGTTCTACAAATATCATATTTGCCTTTTTACATGAAATTCATGTCCTCATTGCTATAACTGTATTTTGCAGAGATGTCATTGCCTGCACTACCAACATCGGAGACTTTTAAAAATCCTGGTGTGTGCATTCTGCAATTTCTGGCTGTTGTGAATTTTCTGGTTCTTTGGTTTTAACGTGTTTAACAAAGTTTGCAAAATTGACATGCATAATGCATGGAAAAAAGAAATCAATGCAATATTTGGAAATGTGAAAAATGAAATTAGCGTTGGGTGCTTAATGTATTTATATTCAAGATTTACCATGGTCAATCTAACATGCGGTGTTATATTTCCCTTTTTTGTTTTTTGTTTTGGTATAGAAACAAAATGGTTGAGTGTATGTCTACCAGTTTTGGTATTTGTATTTTCCCTTGCCCCAAAGACCTTTTTCAGAGACAATGTCTAACATTTTGAGAACAATGTTTTGATGCAGGCTGTCGTGGTGGTCGGGTGGAATTTCTGATACCCATTGTTTCATTTTTTATTTTCATTACCTTATTGTACTGAAGAGATTTAGCAGAGGGTTGAGCAAAGCTGGTTTGATTTGAGTTAGGGGCTTTTGAAAATTGGTTTTGTGGATTTTATGTATATGAGTGGGTGGTCTCTCTCTCTCTCTCTCTCTCTCTCTCTCTCTCTCTCTCTCACACACACATGCGTGTGCGCGAACACACACACGTGCCCGATTAAATACAAACACAAAAACAGAACTGTGATTTGTTGATGCCTATTAAGGTCAAAACAAGCTGAAATGATAGTAAGCAACTAGTTATAAAAATAAAATAATAATAATAATAATAATAATATATTTTTTTTAATTATTAAAAAAAAAAAGAAAAAAACTTGTTATAACGTCATGTTACCTTATTGTGATGGAAATTATTTGTGGCAACATTGTGTATATATAGAGAGTGATTCAGGTGTAATGAGGACAATTGTTTTGTTATAAAAAAAGAAAAAGAAAAAAAAGTAGATATTGACTGGTGATTCTTGAGCTGCACACACACCCATGAAAAAGACTTGGTATCCAAATTTTTCTCCACACGCACAGGCAATGCACCTATTCCAAAAGTTGTTTTGCCTAATGGCAATGGATCCTTGAAAACTTGGGAGGTGGGATTCGTGACCCCGGGTATGGAAGGAGAAGTCGTTCAATTCGATGTGAGGGAAATGCTTCAAGCAACGAGTGCGAGGAAGTTTTTCTCCTCCAACAACAGAGATGGACTGTGAGGAGAGAATGATTTCTTCGATGTTAGTTTTTGCATTATGTACCTATTGTTGAAGGCCAATGAATCAGTTTGGGGAAGTAAACTTTTTTGTTAGTCGAAAGTGTTGGTTTCATTTCTGTGCAAGTTGACCAACATGGTGAGTTACGCAATCAATCAAATTCAATCCTAGACACTAAACGTGGCCTATAGGCTGTAGGTAAGATCATCTGGTACGTAAGTTCTGTTGATGCAAAAAAGTGGTTCGGCACTTTTCCCGCTCAACTTAGTGATGTTGGGCCTTCGGTATGTTTTCGGGCCTCGGTAGAGCACGTGATCTGCAAGATAACATACGCTCGGTAAGACCTTAGGGCACCGGTGTGGTACCGGCGAAGGCTCTCCGATACTTAAGTAAGTACGGATTTAGCAAGATTAAACTAACAGATCAATAGGCAGTATGCCGTAAGTTCTGATTACCTCCATTTTGGGGAATTGTGCTTCTTTTATAAACCTTGGGAGGTGTGTAAGTTGTGTAGAATTTCGATGTGGGACTGTGGACATTCACTGTGGGTATGCCAAGTGTCCAGTGAGCATTTGGGCCTTCAATCTGCGATCGAAATGCCCGGGTGCTGAGGGCTCCCTTGCAAATGACGAATATTGTCCACGTGTTTATCTCTTATTGGTTGCTGATTCTGGTATCAGCAGGAGTTCCCCCAAGTTCTCATCCGAGAGTTCTCAGGTGGGGACTTGATATCTTCTTCGGTCATCAAAATGTTGTTCTACCGTTCGGCAATTTAGTGGAGGGAGGAGCATGGTCCTTGTTCTTCCGTGCGCCTTCTTTCGGGAGTAGTCGTCCGGGGACTCAAAGGGTGGCTTGTTCGAGGAGTGATGGGACAGAAAGACGCTTCGTCTTCTGTGCCCTGCGTGCTGTCTGGATATCCACACGATGAAAGACACGTGATGTGTTCGCTCATGCGGAGAGGCACATTAATGCGCCGTTTGGTTTTTTGATGCGTACCGTTGCAAACCCTCGCCCTATAAATAGGAGTGACTTCGAAAGGGGAATTCACTTCGCATTTGTGAGTGAAGCGAGAGCTCTGTTGAGGTGATTTTTGGCGAGAGCTAATGGCAACCAAGGCGTCTGAGCAACTAATCGGTAGTTAAGGCGATTTTCGACGAGGACGATAGGCAATCCAGTCTGCTTTCCTTTGTCAAAAGCTTGAGATAAGGTACCGTTCGGCACTCTTTAAATACTCTTTACTCTGTGCACGTCCTTCCTTGGCATGGGCTAGAATGAACTTTGAGTAAGTAGGGTTCCGTTCAGTAGTCTAGTTGCCATATGTAGTGATGTAGGTATCGGTAGGTTAGTCTTCTGCATGACCCTTAGTTTTCTTTTATGTGTTTTGTAGATGTCCGATAGCGAATCTCCGTTCGAGAGAGAGCCCAACGCGTTCGATGGGAAATCATCGGACGATCCGTGGGATACAAATAGTGAGGCCATAAGCCTCGATGCCGAGGGTGGAGAAGATACCGATGTTGAAATACTCGATGAGGGGACGAGCTCCGTTCCTACCTAAGGCATCGGGAAGGGGCTCATGACCAGGCAGCCGATACCGTTGGTTGTGGTGTATAGAGACGGCAGTCATGCCGGCGTGCACCAGCACTACGAGTTCCAGATGGGGGACACTCGGGTGCCAGATGCGTACACCATCCAACAATGGGAGACTTCCACCTCTGGCCGTGGAGAGGCGACTACCGAACCTATTTCTCATCCAAGGGTAACCATCGTTCATCGGGGAAACCCTAGGGTGCCCATAGCAATGCCGAAGGAGAACTTGTTCGGTGTGGACTATCTAGAGCCCAATAAGATTACCCAACGGGAGCCGGCCAAGATTCGTGCTGAGTACCTTATCCCAGATTCGGTAAAGATTCGAATCCCAGGTCCTACCGAATCTCTCAGCAAGCTAGACAATGGTGAAGTCGTTTTCTTCACCGATGTTCTTATGCAGGGGGTTCAGTTGTCGCTACAACCTACCGTGCAGAAGATACTCAGCCATATTGGGTATTCTCCGGGCCAATACAATCCCAATTTTTGGGTGTTCCTGATGGGGGTTATTGCTGCGTTCGGTATTGCCGAGGAGGGGGAACCTTCCTGCGAGCAATTTTCCTACCTGTACAGCGTCACCAAATCCAAGAGTGCTGATCACAGAGGTTGTGTTTAGGCCAACTGTCTTAGAGCTTCCGAGTGAGGGCATTTTGTGAGTGCCGTGCTGACTTCTTAGAGGTCTTGGAGGAATCGGCGGGTGCTTTTATTTGGAGATTGAGAATCGCCATCGGGAACGCCCATTCGCTTCCATGTTCCCACCACTTTCCAGATTGTCGGTAGGTCATCAGCATGCCGATCGGCAAGTAATTAGTGCGTCTTTTCTGAGGGATTTTTGATTGCTTTCTGTTGTTTTGTAGGCAAACTGAAGCAGCCAAGCCCCACTCAATCAGAGATTCGGCAGATTGATAAAGTGAGGTTGAAGGTCCCCGCCGTTGACAGAGTGTACCCCCGGTTCCTTTTCATCGAGAACTTAATCAGAGCCCGCCTCGTCAGCCCTGCCGAGAGTAAGTGCACTTCGGTTTACTTTGTATGTTAACTTATATCATGTCGGCTCTTTACCGAATGCTTGTTTTGTACAGTGACAGTCGCCAGGAGATCTGCCGAAACCAAGAGGATGAATGAATCCTCCAAGAGGCGTCTCATGCTGGGCCTACAGGGGAAGAAGAAGAATCGGCAGCCCGAAGCAGTCCCTGTTCCATCGGCAAAGGTTGATCCGGAGGATCAAACTCTTGCCGATCGTCTCTGGCAGCTCAATGCCTAGTCCGTGCCTAGTGGTGTTACCGCTGCCGACTCGATGCCTAGGTAAGGGCAGACTTCCGAGCCCGCTGCTTCTAAGGCTGCAGGAAAAAGGCCGATAACGGTAGATCTCGACGTAGAGCTGGTGCCAAAGCGCAGGCGGCAGACGGAAGTGCAGAGGGCTATCTTTGCTGCCGAGGAAAATGACAGCCCTGCCAATCTGGTCACCCTCGCGTGTCCATTGAAGACGGTCCAATTTGCGAACGACATGGTCCTTGGTTCACAAATGGAACTGTCTGAGATAGACGAGCTCCTGAAGAGGCTCCTTCGGGAGGAAGCTAGACGTGCCTTCCGTCTTCAGGCCTTGGTAAGTTCCTTGATTCCGTACACGATTGCCGTTAGGTTTCATACTTCTTCTGAATTTTCTGCTTTGTCTTTCAGGCGTCGATGGACATGTGGCTGTGCATGAAGCAGGCCATCTCCGCTGCAGAGCGCGCAAAAAGGGCTTACGACGATGGCCGGGCCAAGGTTACTGAGGCAAGCAAGCCTCCACAGGACCATGCTCATCTCTTGAAGGATAAGCAGGCCGCCGAACGGTAGGTTAAGGCTTCAGAGGCTAAGTTGGTGGAGATGAGGGTCGCTCTGGACGCTACGGTGGCAGCAACGAAGGATGCCGTACAGGTGGCGCTAGAGGACTCCGAGCGGGCTAAGGCAGCAGAAATCGATGCTGCTGTTCGGGAGGCGATCAGAGGCTACCGTTCGTTTGAAGAGTTCACCGTCCTGTTGGACCTCGAAATGGGCTCGGAGATGGCGGATCTCCTCTATCGCTTCAAATTGTACAACCTCGGGCAGAAGCTGAACCTGAACTTCATTGCCGATCCTCCTCCTCTACCAGAAGGCCTTGCCAAAGAGATGATCAAGATTATGAGGGAGAGGGCGCTCCCGAGGAAACTTATGCTGCCGAGGGCCTTGCCACTGCAGAAGAAGCTCCTGCCAATGCCATCGCCGACGAGGGGGCTGACGCTGCCGTTTGATCTTTTGTAGTTTTTTTTTTATTTCCTTTTGTATCTGCCATAAGGCAGCCTTTCTGAACACCTTGATGTCGAGGGCATCTTTTGATTTATTTTGATATCTTGTTCTTTTTTGGTTATTCATGCTCTTTTCATTGTTGCCAAGTGAACTTTTAATCAGTAAGAGATTTAGACTTAATCATTTTAATTGCCGAGGGCAAGATAAAAGATTGATTGCCAAGTGAGCCTCTAATCGGTAAGACACTTGGACTTAAGTATTTTAATTGCCGAGGGCTAATCATGTGTATGGAATAAAGAAACTTCTCCAATTGACAAACTTCAAGTATAGGCAGGATCGGTAGGATCAAACTTAAACCTATTTACTGCCGTAGGCTAATAAAAGTTTGTTTTGACATTGCCGAAGGGTATGTAAATAAATTAATCAATAGTTTATAATGAATAATAGAGCCGAGGGCTTTTCCATTAAATGCTGCCGAAGGCATAAGTACATTCAAAGTTCTTTGCTTTACAACTTTACCTGCCGTAGGCTAGGGAACTTCATTTAAAGTAATACTTCAGATGTTCGACGTTCCAATGATGACTAAGGGTCTTTCCGTTGGAGTCTCTTAGCCGATAGGTTCCCAATCGAAGGATACCGATGATCTCATAAGGTCCCTCCCAGGAAGGTCCGAGGGTCCCTTCCATGGGATCCTTGGTTGCTAAAGAGACCTTGCGCATGACCCAGTCCCCAATTCAAAAAGAGTGGGATCTGACACTTGAGTCATAATACCGAGAGACGCGCTGTTTGTATACTTCATTCCTAAGATTGGCTTACGTTTGGCGTTCTTCGATCAGGTCGAGGCTTAATGCGAGTGCTTCCTCGTTTACCTTCGGAGCAAAGCTTTCCGTTCAGTAAGAGGCTTCGTCGATTTCCATGGGGACAACGGCTTCCGAACCGAAGGCGAGAGAAGGGGGTTTCTCCGGTGGACGTTCGGTAGGATGTCCGAATGGCCCATAGTGCTTCTAGAAGCTTCTCCGACCAAGCTCCTTTGGCTTTGTTGAGCTACCGTTTTAGTAGTTTCTTAATGATTTTGTTTATTGCTTCAACTTGGCCGTTTGATTGGGGGTGTGCTGGTGAGGCGAAGAACAAATTGATATCAGCTCGAATGATCATCGGGTCATCATGGGGGTAAAGGATCCCTTCTTTCTCTTCTTCATAAAATGTGATGGGCTCCCACCCTACCTTTAGAACTTTGTGGTGCCGGTTCACTTTTATGCCGAAAATTTGAGGGTAGTGCGCAACCCGTACATATTGCTTCACCGAACGGTTACTCGTACACGCAAGAGTGGGGCCCCCGCTGATGGTGCTGATCATATTTATCTGTCGGTTCCCGTTTTGGACTGGTGCTTGCGGTGGTCTAGCAATGTATTGATATAGCTTTCCCTCCCGAATCAAACGTTCCGCGATTTTCCTCAGGCTTAAGCACTCCTCAGTATTATGACTGTTGTGCTGATGGTATCGGCAGAATTTGCCGGTATCCCGATTGACCTACCGATTGGGCTTTAGGTGGTTCGGCTTGGGTAATATCTCTTGTTCGTTCATCAAAACGGCCTTGTGGGTGGTATTCAGCAGGGTGAATGCTTCCTGACCACGGTCATAATTCGGTAAGGGCGCCCGATGGTTGTTGCGACCGTATTTTCCTTTTCCTTTCTTTGATTGCCCTTGCCGACCGTCATGATTGTCCTTCCATTTATGCCCTGCAGAAGACTCGTCATTTCTTTTAGTCTTGGCATACGAAGGTTCTCGTGTGGGATAGCTCCTCAGCTTTGGTTCCTTCTGCTGAGCCGAAGGCCTGGATTTTGAGTTGAAATATTCAGCCTTGGCGTGGATAGCCGCTTGCTTCATTAGTTCGTCATAGGTGAGCCAGTTGCTACTGTGCACGAGGTACTGAAAGTGTGATGATTGAAGGCCACTCTTGAAGGCGCCGTAGGCTGCCCTGTCGTCCGTTTTCGGACACCTTAAGTACTTATGACTGAAGCGTGCAACCTATTCTCTCAGGGGCTCATCTTCTCTCTGCCGAATTGTGTACAGATCATCGGTAGAATACAGATGGTCCATTTGGATCATAAAGTGGTTGAGAAAAATCTGCTTCAGTTCGTCGAAAGAATCCACCGTTTCTGGCTCCAATCGGTAGAACCATTTTAAGGCAGCTTCTGTATGGGAGGATGGGAACAGCAGGCATTGCCCCTCGTCACTGAGGCCTTTACATCCTACGGCAGACTGGAAAGAGTGAAGGTGCGTCAAAGAGTCTTTTACCCCGGTGTAGAACGGAATGCGCAATAGGTGTACATCCTTGTCCTGCCGGGAATGCCTGATGCGCTCGGTGAATGGCCCTGGCCAAAGCTTTCCCCAATCCGATTCCTGAGAACGAACTCGATCGTTTTCCATCTTCTGGACCTTCTGAAAAAGAAGTCAGACGACGGGGTCTCGGCTTGGGATTTGCTCAGAACCATAGTCTTTCGAACGTCTCTTTGGATTTGATAGCTTCACCTCCTAGTATCGTGACCTTGTTGCCAAACAGTAAGTGGAAACCTGAGTCTTGGAGGGGACATACTCGGAGTCTGATTCGGTGGTGGATTCCAAGCCCCGCACTTTTCGAATCGGCGATTTATCTCTAAAAATCCTCTATCGTGAGTCTCGGAGACGCATTGACCCTGATCGGAGATTGCTGTCTGCCGACTTCCCTGTCATTAAGCCGATGGCGACAGTCGGAGTAGACCTTTTTCGGTAAGTGCGGCTGGTCTCTAGGTGCCGGAACTACCAGCTGCTTAGAGGGTGCGGGTGTTGCCTTTGCTCCTTTCTTACCTTTCTTCTGCCGACTAGGGGTCTGTAGGCTCTGGGAAGATTGGGTGGATATTCTGCGTATGTTGCTGATTGAGCAACTGCTGGGTTTTGTCCACTTTGGACGAAAGAAGGTTGTTATGTTCTTGGAGTCTAGCATGTCCTGCCGGAGAGAAGTGATTTGGGCCAGAAGCTCAGCTTCGTCGGTGAGTTGCATAATGGGCAAGTTACCGAAAGGAGTGCATGGGGGCAGCGCTGGGCTAGCTCCACTCTGCCTTCCTAACAGCAACCCCTCTTCTAGCAAAAATACTAGCACTGAAGTGGTCCCCATGTGTTCCAGGGATAGTGGGTTGATTTAGATCATGTTTCCACAGACGGCGCCAAACTGTTGATGCAAAAAAGTGGTTCGGCACTTTTCCCGCTCAACTTAGTGATGTTGGGCCTTCAGTATGCTTTTGGGCCTCGGTAGAGCACGTGATCTGCAAGATAACACACGCTCGGTAATACCTTAGGGCACCGGTGTGGTACTGGCCGAAAGCTCTCCGATGCTTAAGTAAGTACGAATTTAGCAAGATTAATAGGCAGTATGCCGTAAGTTCTGATTACCTCCATTTTGGGGAATTGTGCTTCTTTTATAAACCTTGGGAGGTCTGCAAGTTGTGGGACTGTGGACATTCACTGTGGGTATGCCAAGTGTCCAGTGGGCATTTAGGCCTTCAATATGCGATCAGAATGCCCGGATGCCGAGGGCTCCCCTGCTGATGACGAATATTGTCCATGTGTTTAACTCTTATTGGTTGCCGATTCTGGTATCAACATGTTCCATTTGTGAAAAGGATTAGATATATAATTGAGATCTACATACAATGTTATGTGTATGCTTCTCCCCGAGCTAGACATTGACAAGCATATGCTAGAATATGTTTGGAGATTTGACCTAACCAAGCCTCTCAAGCAGTCAACTAAGGTAGATAGGAGTACGGACAACCTCCCTTATCTCCCCCAGCTCAAAGGTGATCAAGATGATCTTTTTGAGTCTTGATTTTTTACCGGCGGAACTCTCTGCCTTGATATTCTACCTGATGATGGTGCAACGATTTTTTCTTGTGGGGCAAAAAGTCACTTCTAGTCCCTGTAGCTTGGCAAAAACACTATGAAATGGGCTTTTAGGTTTTTGGGCCGTTCTAAGGGGTGAGTCTAACTCTAATGCCTAAAACACTTTGAAATGGTGAAAATTCTAAGGGAGTGCACTCATCTTCTTCAAATCGTTCTAATCAATAAGAGAATAATTATGGTAAATCAAGACTTAGCTTGGCTTGTGGTGTGGTAACTTTGTGCCCATAAGTTTAATAAAAGAGAGACAATTGTGGTGCTTGAATCTTAAAAAAAAGTATATTGTGGTGCTTGTGTTATGGTCTTCTTGCTTTTTCTCTTTAGCTAAATCTTTTCACTTATTTCTCCTCACTTCCTCCAATTTGACCTTCATTAGTTAAACATTCTTGAAATATGCTAGGTTCATAGACATTGGAACAAAACATCTGAATTCCCAAAGCCTTCATGCAACTTGACCTTGTAGAGGCTTCCCGCCTTGGCAAAGCTCAATCTTTTGCTTTCCTTTCTCTTTTCCTGCTTGAGCTTTTAAGGTTAAGATATTGTTCCGGCAAAAGGCTAAAGGCTTTGTTTGAATTTTCGACAAGGCTAGTTTGTTCTTAAAGAAGGGGTTATGGGAATTCTCTCTCGCTCACCCATGTAGTCAGCTCAAGAAAATGAGCTTGAATTTTAGTGCCCCAAACATCCCAAAATCACCTTTTGAACTCATAATGGGCAGTATGGACCCTTGTAACCATCCACACCACAACTAGCTAGCCCAATATGCCCTAGGTGTTTATTAGAATTGCACCACGACAATTTTAGTGCTCCAAACATCCCAAAACGACATTTTGAACCCACAATGAGTAGTATGGACCCTAATAGCCATCCGCACCACAACTAGCCCAGTATGCCCAGATGTTTATTAGAATTGCGCCGACAACGTCGTAATGTGTTTATAAGAATTGCGCCCACTTAAACTTGTCCGGCGATTTGGCAGTAGAGGAAGCCTAATTGTTGCATGTGACTCGTGTCCACACATTAAGCCCTTGTTAAGTAATGCTTGATATGAAGTAATGAGCTGGGCGATGTAGGTATGTGAAATTGATAAACCTCCCCGCATGCCAAACCTCACTAGTACGAATATCAACGCTTGCAGAATTATATTTTCACTTGACATAATATGGATATTTCGAGCCTCTATGGCGAAGATCAATTAATAAAAAGGCCTAAATGATCGGGTCTTCCGTTTCCTGACAGATATTTTTGCTGAGATTATCTTCATGCAAGTTATAAAAATGAAGATTTTTTCATGGAGAGAGATCCTCATACCGATATTCATGATATTTCGTTATATTGTGTACCACATTGAGTGAAGATTTATGTACCATATCGTTTGTGTATAATGTACCTTTATTTTAGGTTGAAAATGTACCAAGTTTTAAATTCCGTCTTTTTATTAAAAAAATATATAGTAAATTTAGCTTACACCCTTCAAATTTAACTTACTTTACCTGTAACCCTTCACTGTTTGTTCCTATAAATAATATCCAATTTTTATAAGTAAAAACCCATGATTAGGATGATTAGGATCCAACTCATCAAATGACAAGCTCAATTTCTAATTTATTATTTTTTGATTGCCAAAATACCACTATTTATATTTCAACGTATAGTAAAGTGGTGTTTTAATTTTTGGTACCCCAATTTATTGTGGTGATTCCCTCTAAAAATTTCGCTGCAATTAATTATCCGTTTTATTATTAAAATTTATCAATTTCATCAACAATGTGTTGGCCGAAAAAAGCAGTTTTCCTTATTGACTTTTTGAAATTTTGTTTTATCTTTTCCGAATAATAATCTACCTAATTTAGAAGTTGAATTTTATTTATTATACCTAATTTTTTAGTGAATAATAATCTACTTATTATTATTTATTATAAATTATTGTGTATCTATATTTTTTATAAATTATTGTGTACCTATTTTTCTAAAATATAAATTATTGCGTATCTATATTTTCTTTAAACTTATTATACCTAGTTTTTTGGTAGATAATAATCTACCTATTATTTTTTATTATTATAAATGATTGTGTACTTATTTTTCTATAAATTTTTTTAGTAGATAATATACCTATATTTTATTTAAATAATATACCTATATTTTTATAGGTATGTATTATATTTATATTTTTTATAGGTACATTATTGTATATGTAATTTACATAATTTTTTTTTAATTTTCAATTTTAAAGGCGATATGTTAGAGGGAATGGCAACCAAAAAAATAAAGTGGAGTGATTGATATGCTATTAATAGAGAATATTAATTATAATTATGACAGTTAATGAAATATTTGAAATAAATTATAAATAAAATATAAAGTATGATAGCAATAATGTAAAAACATAGAGATACTATGATCTCTTATATTCTACTGGTTATTTAAATTTAAAATTAAATTTTGCACATAAATTTATAAAATGATGAATATGTGTCTAGAAAATATGATCTCTTATATTATACTGATTATTTAAATTTAAAATTAAGTTTTACACATAAATTTATAAAGTGATGAATATGTATCTAGGAAATAGAAAATGTAGCGACCTATATTAGACAAGCCAAAAATATAAAATCATTGCCTTGATGAGCTAACTAAATACGACGTGTACATTCCCCAAATAGTATGGTTGTCGTAATAGATGAGGAAGAAAATCATGACTATTGATACACAATTAAGTAAAATTAATTAAAAATACCACAATTAAGTAACCAGAATAACATGATAACACTTCCCTCGATCTAACGCGTGGAAGAAAACTCCATTTATTAATTTCCTATCTAGAGCTAGTTGCATATAACATGCAACGCATTTTCTTGTACGACCGATCGACCTGGTTAATCAATGACGACCCAGTGATCAACAGAGGCGAGTGCAAAAGCAACGGCGACGAAAGCCGCGGCATCTGCCACCGGAGAAGCCTTCGTTCCTGCAGACGAGAGCACAGTTGTGGTGGCGGATGCATGGTCCACGGAACCCATGGCTCTGTGACTGACAAACCCTTGCCTCGCTTGGCACCACCATCTCTTCTGCATGCCCCCAATCAAATGAATTATTTACCCAACAATTAATAATTAAGGTTTACAATTATGTTATGTGCACAAATTAAATATATAAATAAATAAACTAACAATATCATGAAGTTTAGTGAAAGAAAGCAAGCAATGGAGTACATAGAAGATTGAGAGATGAACAAGAGAGAGTCTTGATGAATCACATACGTGAAGCCAAGACAATGAAGAGCAAAAGTACAAGCGCAATGCAAGATTTCCTCTCCATGGCTAACAATGGCTGAAAGCTGCAAATTAAGATGAGATACAATTTCTCTATATGTAATCTTTCTCACAGATGAGTTGTTGCTATGAGATTTTTATAGAGGTCTTGGGTGACACGTAGTGATGCCACGTGTCATGTGTTGCGTGATAATAGACTGACGCGAAAGTAGTGATAATGCATGCATGCATGCACAAAGCACAGAGAGCATCTGGTCACGTGGTGGCTACTATATACTGCCATCTGCAACGCAAGCTTGTCCAAAGCTTTACCACGACAACTGTGCTGTGCATGCAGAGGAGAGAGGAGAGGAGAGAGGAGAGAGGAGAGAGGAGACAAGAAGCTCCATTGATCACCATCAATTTGGTTTGAGTTTTCTGAGGGCAAGAGTTCCAAAGCTCATACTTTTAAGTGTCGGTGGGGTAATTTCTGAGGGAGGTGAGTAGGAAAGAAGATGTTTTGTGAATATTTAATGGTGAAAAATATTCTAGGTTTTTGTGGGAGTGGGAGAGAGAGCTGAGGGGGAATTCAAGATTATTTTATATCTCATGAGGATGAGGCAAAGATCAAAGGGGAGGGGACATCTACTCAAAATTTCACGTGCTAAGCTTATAGTACTAGTTTAGTGTTGCCACCTGCTTTGCTTAGCTTGTGCAAGGCTCCGAAAGTGAAATCACTAGGGCTGGGATTTTTTTAACCAATAATCTGACGAACAGACCGAACTGAATCGGTTGGTTTGGTTCACGGTTCAGGGTTCAGAATCTTCTACACTGTCGGTTCGACCGAACCGACTTTCATAAATGGCTAATATTCCAAAAACTGATATTAAAGGGAGTGAAACCCCTGACCACCAATTTCAAACTCCACCTCAATATCACTGCAGTAATGTAATTTATTGTGTTATTATCCAAATTGCCATGCGTGACTTCATAACCTCTCAACGGATTGAGATTATATTATAGGGGATCTATGCTGCAGAGACTTCTCTCAAGGGATTGAGATGAAGGAGATCATTTATCTATAGCTTTAATCCACCTATATGCAAGAAGGTATTGGGATAAGGATATTATCTCATATGTACCAATGTCTGTATGACATTGTGAAAGTGTTTACCCCAAATCTCACAGCCTCTTAAATAGGTCAAAAGATTGCTTTTACGATAACCCACTATTACCAGTGT
>NC_047650.1:18334047-18334589 GCF_902201215.1 Prunus dulcis | reverse complement strand
GAATTTCTTAAAAGGGGGTCACCATGCTCCTGCGGGAAATATCCAGGTTCCTATCCGTTTCCTAAGGGAGGCAGGATAGTCACACAGTTGCCCATAAGGAGCGTCCTAAGGGAGACGCAGGGTGACTACTAAAAGCGTCCGTTTGGAGACGCAGCCCGCTAAAAAAGCGTCCTAAGGGAGACGCAGGGTGCGCCAGGAATTTCTTAAAAGGAGGTCTCCATGCTTCCTGCGGGAAATATCCAGGTTCCTATCCGTTTCCTAAGGGAGGCAGGATAATCATGTAGTTGCCCATAAGTAGCATCCTACGGGAGACGCAGGGCGACGACCGAGGCATCCTACGGGATGTGTAGAACACACCCGGAGTCCTTCAATGGGGACCCTGGTGCTCGCCAACTTCCTAAGGGAAATCATCCTAAGGGATGTGCAGAACACACCCGGAGTCCCTCAAGGGGGACCCTGGTGCTCGCCAACTTCCTAAGGGGAATCATCCTACGGGATGTGCAGAACACACCCGGAGTCCCTCAAGAAGGACCCTGGTGCTC
>NC_047650.1:18242033-18327355 GCF_902201215.1 Prunus dulcis | reverse complement strand
GATTTAATGGTTTATTGAGTTCATTATTTCATTAATTGTTGAACACTATATTTATATATATATTTAGGTGTTGACATATTGCGAGTATATTGAGTTGATATATAATATTTTCTTCCCCCTTCCTCCCAATTTCTTCACACCCAACCCCAACCCACCACCCCCACCCCCCCGGGGCCAAAATTTCTTTAACCTCAGATTTCTTCCCCCACCCAATTTCTTCAAGCCCATATAACTTAGACAGGCAGTGACGTTGTCGCGGAGGAGGAAACCTATTCTTCTAAGACTCTTAGTGTATATCGAAAGGCGCTCAGATCTAGAAGGGAGTTTTGGAGAATTTGTCTGTGCACCTCTTACTTGCATACAATTCTTCAGTGGTGTATTCCATGATGACTTGGAATCATCCACAACATCACATAAATTTATAAGCTTTTGTTCAGAGTTGTACTGGAGGCAAGATAAATCATCTTGTTTAATCCGGATTGCAATCTGAACTTTTCGAGCAATAAGTTTCCAGCACATTGCTGACGTCAGATGCATTAGCTTCTCTCAAATTAATAGATAGTTTTTAGTCGTTTTATAAGCAGGTGGAGCTGAATATACAAAGTATCCATTAGATCGCAAAAGGTGATTCATTTCTTTTAGTAAAATGGGTTGGCTGTAGATGACTTGACCGAAGCTTTGGAGTTGAGCAGCGAGTTAGAGGAATTCGCCGACGTCGTCGATGATAGCATCTCCTTGGCGAGATAAGGTGGTGATGTCAGTTGTGAAGGTGGGGAAACTGAAGTTTATTGAGGTCGCACAAGGGGCTAAGTGACCCGATTCATTACCATTTCTTCAACCCCAGATTTCTTTCCCCCACCCAGATTTTTAGAGGACTACTGACTAAAGACTTTAGACTAATCTAGAATCCAGACCAGTACTATTTCCTTCATTATTCATGTCGCTTTTTAGAGGTGCCTTTGTCACATTATGTGGGTTTGCATGTTGAACCTCTAATTTCTTCTTTTTTTGATGGATCTCATAGACCACCAAGAGGAGAAAAACTCTGTTGCAACAGGAGTAAGTTGGCTCAATGAAGTGGTCTTACGTAGGAAGGGGGAAGAAATCGGGGGAGAGAGAGAGAGAATCTGGGTAGGATTTTTAATTTTTAAAATTTTTTAATTTAATATGTTTAATTTTTTATATTATTTTTTTGTCCACGTGGAACCCCATGTCAATTAAAAAAAGGTCCCACAAATGCCACATCAGCATTTAAAAGACTTACTAACAATTTAGCTAACGGATGGGGCAAATTGTAGGGTTTCCGTGAGGTTGAGTATGTACTGGTAAATGTCCCTAAAATCGAGTATGAACTTTTAAATGACCCTATAGATTGGGGGGTTTTATGTAGTTTGTCCAATTTTTAATAAAAAATATGTGGGAGAGAAAAGTAGTTACAATCATAAAACAAACCAAATAAGAAATATTTAATTTATGTGTATTATTAAGTTGCGGTAACCATTTTATCGATGATTCTAAAAAATAAAATTAAAAAAAGACCTAAACTAAACTATAGGAAATTTTTTCTTCTAGGTGGTGGCTATCCAAAAGCTTTTGAATTTTCATATTTTCACAATTCCTAAACAACAACGAGGTGCAGACTTGCCCATAATTGCTGGAGGCTATTACTTCAAGCTTTCTGAAAGCTTTTTTAGACAAATTCTCATATGACTACTTTCTTCTTGTTTTGGATGATTCATACTAGTCACACTCTTACATCTTCTATAAGTTCATAATCTCCACACTCAGGCATGAAGCAAAAAAAAAAAAGATTGAACCATTTAGAGTTCTTAATATCCATAGAATGAATAGAAGAATGTATGGTCTTGATCATATCTCTTCCTCCTTCTCCAACAACAATTTGAAACATGGTGATACAAAGATATTGAACCTCGAGAATTGCATCGCTATGAGCAGTCTTGACACGGAAAAATTTTTGATTTCCCAAATGAACCAAATAGTCTGTCTGAAATTCATAAAATGGCAATGATATACGAGCAATCTCCAAGCCTTGCAATATAAACAGTTGACTTAGGGAATATGCTATACCATCGTTGTCACATTTGCCCATCCTAAAGGAGAATGTTATAAGTTCCAAGCATAGATAGTTTTGCCTAAAACCGCTGCCTTCCCTAGGAAATGAGCATAATCAGCAGAAGCTTGATTATGGTTTCTACTCTCTGGGAAAGGATCATAATAATGAGAAGCATAAAATTTCACTTGATGCCATTGGTTTCTACTCTCATGAAAGCAACGACATTGACATCACTTCCATCACGACATAACAACGAAAAAAAAATTAACCCCATAAAAAACGACATAATCAGTTATCTCCATAGAGGTGTGATAGTCATTATAAAATGGAAAAGAAGACATTTGCTCTCAGACGTTCTTATCAAGATCGAACCTCTTGAAGGAGTCTCCAAAATTGGTTTGTAGGACCAAGAAATTGCAAGACAGTAAAGTTTGCCAGACGCAAACACGAGAGTTAATGTTGGTTTAGAGGCTAGGGTAGGAGGAACAGAGGAAAATCTTGCCCTAGTGTTTGTGTCAATAATATATCCACCATCCCGTTTAAGGCAGTATAATTTGGAGCGGTTGAAAACACGTGCAGCCTCAAAGCAATAATCCTTACCCTCATAGAACTTGGCAACAAGTTCAACAATTACTAGCGCTTCGTGTTTGAATTTCACCTGATAGATTGCACTAGTGTATTCACCCTCATCACCAGACACATATAAATATACGCATATAACTTCCTCCTGATTTGCCGCCACTGATGCTGGCTCCCTATCCATGGTCAAGTTTGGGTAAATAATAATGGCCTCATGGTTGGGGCTGTTGTCAAACGCTGTTGTTTCGGGTCAACTGCGGCGTAGTAAGCGAAGCTCTTCCATCATTGATTTTGTCAAATCGACCACTTGGGTTTGCTGAGTAGAAAGTGCGGTTATAGATTTCTTGATTTCTGATAGCTCGCCCAGAGATTTTTCCATCTCCGATAACTTGTGCAGGAGTTCATCTTGGCGTGAAGCCATCATCGTCAAGGTATGGTCCTCATGAATGTCTTGACCTGAGGTGAGGTCAACGGCCGTGGTGGCAGAACATCAAGATATATTCCAATTCCCCATGATACCAGATGATCCTAAACTTTAGGATTTGATAGGTATGATATGAAAGTTTGGAACTCGTGGGAAATTCTAGAAATATATCAAGATAGAAGAATGTTGACGTCCAAAATTGGATTCAACTTAGATAGGTGAAGTGCGGAGTCTTCAACAAGGGGTTGGAAGGAGTGAACCTTCGATAAGGGAACCTTCGGCAGGGAGGAGACCTACAAAGGTGGGATAGAAGAAACAATCATCAAGCTTCGGGCACCGGTGTACTGCTAGCCGAATGCTCTTTGATGCTTAAGTTAGCAAAAATGGGAAAATCAGTAATTTTGGCATAGTAATAGTAGGGGTGAAAAGTAGTTACCTTTTTACTTGGGTATTTTCCTCTTTTTTTTAGAGAAATGAAAGTGGGAGGATGTGAGACTTTCTGCAAATCACTGTGGTGGCGACACATGTCCAAGGCTTAGGTTATATAGTTGAGAGCTTCGGCAGGCAATTGCCGCATCGGAGGTAGGTATCTCTTCGGCAGGTTGGGATCATGATGATGTCATCAGTGTTTTGGGGATTTCCCTAGAAGTGTTTTTCCTTCGGGAGGCTGTAGGTCTGTTTATGCTCCAGTTTCCTAGTAATGAATGTGCTCGGTTGATTATGGTACAAGCAAAGAGCATATGCTTGCTCTCATTAATTTGTGAAGTCTGAATTGCAAAGCATGTATTTATATAATTAGCTACTTAATCTTGCTAGAAACAGGAAACCTTATCAATAATTTTTTTTATAGGAAGAAACATGAAACTTATAACGCTACTATTCTTCATACCTGTGAAAAGGCTCTATTTCATAACTTCATTTGTATAATTAGCCTCACGTGCACTTTTTAATATTCTTGTTGCAAAATTTATCAAGCGATCTGCTGAAAAAATTAATCTTAAAAGAAATTAGGTTCATTTGGGCCCTGGCATCAGCATAGTCATTATAAGACCATCTCCAACCATTGGGGTGAAAACCCAAATTTTCAGTTTTGAGTCCAAAATTCTTCTCCAACCCATGTATTTTGGGGGGTGGAAATTTGAGAAATGTGAAATTTAGGGTAGAATTCTAGTCCAAGTTTTGCCTGGACTGGTATTTTGTGTGGAGCCCAAAACTCTGTTTGGAAGCCCATGTGAAGAGGAAAAAGAGCTAGGCCCCGCGTGACAGCAAAGCTCTCTGGCTAGCAGCTTTTTGCGCAACAGCTAACAGCTTCAGTGAAGAGAGTCATTGGAATCCAACGGCTGAATTTCAAAAGCTGTGCTAATTTTTTTTATAAATGCAACAGCTATATTTTACATCAACGATCAGGATTAATTTTAGGCAATCTAAATGGTAAAATTTCACATATAACGGCTCAAACTTAAATATAACGGTCAAAATAATATTTATAATTAATCTAAATCATATCCAACCACAAAACTTATTCCAAACTCTATAAATAGCCATTCATTTGGTAAATAATCCACCAAAAATCATTTTTATCCTTCCTCCCTTTGTTATATTTTTTTCATTCTACTTTCATTCTTGTTGAGAATGGCCCCAAAACCCCAAATAGGTGTGAATTGGAAACCACAAGAAGATGAGGCATTGTACAAAGGGTGGGTTTCTATCTCTAAAGATGGGGCTATTGGCACCAATCAATCAAACGACTCATTTTGGTTGCGTGTGTACCAAAAGTTTTGGAAAATGATCCGGGCATGAGCGGAGCCGGGGTACGATCATCGCAAGCTATTGCTTCTCGGTTCAAGATCATCAAATGTTCTCTATGGAAGACATGTATGACAAAGGCCAATGCAAGGCATGTGAGTGGCTCCAATCTTGAAAATGTGGTGAGTACCCATTTTTTTTAATGCTTAAATTTATAATTCTAATTTTTTTCAATTATTAACTTGATTTTTATTTTATTTCATGGGTAGGATATGAATGCAAAAATACTTTTCTTGAATGATAATAAACCTCCAAATGGGCCTGTCAAGTTGTATCATGCTTGGCAAATCTTAAAAGATTGCCCAAAATGGAACGATCTAGGGTATCTCCCACACACACATTCAAAGATTCTTCTCACAGTGGCAATACAGCCAATCAATTTGGAGGAAGATGAGGATGATATAGTTATGCCTACTCCAAGGCCGTTAGAAAGAGATAAACAGAAGGATGAAAAAAAGAAAGGAAAGGTGTTGAAGGTTATCTCAACCAAAGTGGAAAGTTCTTGTCTGAATTGGTTCAACAAGGAAATGAGGCAAAGGAGGATAGGAGGATAGGAGGTGAAAGTTAGAGCTCCTACAAGAGCAACATGCCTATCAAATTCAACAAGATAAAGAGGCCAAAGAACAGAGGATAATGTCCATGGACCTATCCAAATTTACTCCAAGAAAGAAGAAGTACTGGGGGAATAAGCAAAACGAAATTATTGAGGCCCAGATGAATACAAGTTCCCCATACAATCTAGAAGACAACTCTGGAGACTATTATCCAAACCCTCCTCATAATGGTTATTAATTTATGTTTATTTGTAATTTATTTATCTTTATTTATAATTGTCGTTTATCTTTATTTCTAATTGTTGTTTATCTTTATTTATAATTATTGTTTATCTTTATTTATGATTGTCGTTTACTTTTCTATGATTGGTCCTTTTTTAAATTCAATGATAAACCACATAATTCATCAAAATCACACAACCACTTTTATAATTTAAACACACTTTCATAATTTAAACACACAACATAATTTGAACACACAACATAATTCAAACACACAAAATAATTCAAACACACAACATAGCTCATTGCCCCTCTCCTTCGCATCTCCAAATGTGGTTTGTGGGAGCAAAATATCTCAGATCCTAGGTCAAATAATTAAGCCAATCAATTTGGGAATTATTTGACTTAATTGGGAGTTATTTGATTTAATTGGGAATTATTCGATTCTTGCCTTAATTAGGGATTTGATTTAAATCAAATCTCTAATTACATCAATCTCTCCAAATTGGGGAAGAATAATTCCTTTCCATATGTGGAATTATTCTTCCAAAACCCTAGCCTCCGAGGCTCCTATAAATACATGGCTATGCACAAGGGTTGAGATACGTCTAAATTTCTATCTGAAACTCTGCAGAAATTCTATCTCACAAACCCTAGCCGCCATATTCTCTCTCTCTCTCTCACATAAGGCTACGGCCACCACACACGGATCCGGCCACCCAGTTCTCACCCTAGGAAATGTCCATCCTATTGTTAGCTATTGTTTTCCTACAAACACTCAACCTAACTTAGGCATCGAAGGGCCTTTGGCCAACACGCCCCTGGGTGTGGTCTTTTACTCCTTATTGTTTTGCAGGGAGAAAGAGAAGCCAGTAGAAAGATGGAATCTTAGGCGAATATTCTCGTGGGACCAAAATCGCTCCCACATGGTTGATCAAATCATTTCTTAGATTGTGATGCACTTGCGAAGCACAGACCCGATTATGATGGACCATGTAGTCTGAGATAGTTTGTCTGTCTCGGTTTATATCGTATGTGATAGTTGGCTCAAGCTCATAAGCAAGGCTTGTTCTTCTGGATGTTCGTGGAAAATTATTATCATCATCATCAGATTCTGCATCTAGATCCTCATACTTATCCTCAACAATCATGATGTGCAATATTATGCACGTCATCATGATTGAATGAAGTTGTTCTTTACGCCACATAAGTGCAGGTACAGGGCCCCTAACAATTGCCCATTGAGCCTGAAGTATTCCGAAGGCTCTTTCGACATCCTTCCTATAAGCCTTTTGTTTTTGGGCAAATAGTCTTTTTTTTTTTTAGTATTCGGTTGGGAAATCGTCTTAACCAATGTGGCCCAACGATGGTAGATACCATCAGCCAAGTAATAACCCAAATTGTATTCATTTTCATTGACAACATATTGGATATGGGGAGACACTCCATTGACTACATCATTGATCAAAGGGGAACAAGCTACGACATTGATATCGTTGTTCAATCCGGCGGCTCCAAAAAATGCATGCCATATCCAAGTGTCATAGGAGGCCACTACATCTAGAACGACAGTTGGCTCATGCTTGTAGCTAGTAAACTGGCATACCCAAGCAGTAGGGCAATTCTTCCATTCAAAATGCATGTAGTCCAGACTGCCTAACATGCCTAGGAATCCTCTACGACTAACCTGGTGCAAGAGCCTGTATAGGTAGGCCGGATTTGGGGAACGGAGGTACCATTGGCCATACCTAGCTTCAATAACGGAACAAAACTTTTGCAAACATTCAAGGGCTGTAGATCCACCCAATCTACAGTACTCGTCGGTGAAGTATGCCGAGCATCCATATGTGAGCATTTGAAAAATGGCTGTTAGCTTCTGCTCTGGGGACAGACTTTATCGTCCACGAGCGTCTATCTTATGGGTAAAGTATGGCTCATGTGCAACAACATCATCCAAGATGCGATAGAAAAGCTCTCTTCTCATGCGGAACCGCCTGCAAAAGTCCACTAGGGGATAAAGTGTTTTTTCACAGCAGTAGCCTTCCATGAGACTCTTATGATGTTTTTCTCTCTTTCGATTCTTGTATTCACGACCTACAACAGAACTACCATGTTGGGATTGTTGAGCATATTGCTCCAACAAAAACGTATGGTGTTGAACGGCCATTGCAACCCTCTATTGATGAAGGTCATCATCATTAGAATCATCATTGGAGAAATTTTGTATAGCCTTCCCACGTGAATTCATTGTAAGAAGGAGAATGAGATTGAAGAAGATTGTGTGGTCAATTGGGTAGAATAACACTTCTTAAATAGACAAGAGACTGAGATGACCTACATGTTTGAAAATAATTGAATGAAGATAGGAAAAAATAGGAAAAGATACGGAAAGATAAGGGAATCCAATAAAGTGAGATGGACAAAGATGAGCAATGGTTCATAAGATGATTGAAACAAGACAATAAGAGATGAGAAATGGTTCAAAAAATAATTGAATGAAAATAGGGAAAGATAAGGGAATCCAATAAAGTGAGATCAACAAAGATGAGCAATGGTTCAGAACATGATTGAAACAAGACAATAGGAGATGAGAAAGGGTTTAGAAGATAATTGAAGAACACAAGTGGAGGTGGGCAAAAGTTCAGAACATTATTGAATAAGGATAAAGGAATCCAATGAAGTAAAAGTAAAAGTAAAAATGGAAGACATTATGACAATGGTTTCAATGAAGGGTTCGAATTATTCCAAGCATACGCAAAAGTAGCACTTCTAGGGGCTATAATTGGGATGATATGTTGTGACCGCATTGCAACTAATCAAATAAGTCATGTGGTTCCATTGTTTTTAATATAAATCGTGTGCTACTTGTTTTTACTTTCAAAGTCCATGAAATAAAATGTTGTTGCACTTGTTTTTATTTTTAAGTGAAATTCTATTATGTTTTGGAATTTTAATTTTTTTAGGTTAAAATGTTTAGAATATTAAATCACAAAAATAATGTCAAGAAAAATTAACGAGAAAAAAAATTTAGGAGTTAATCATTCTTAAACAATTTAATAAAGTTGCGGACTCAAATTACGAGTCTGCAAAGTTGGAGGAAAAAAAATTTTGAGTCTTGAAAATACATGAATGGTTATATTTTGGAGGATAGAAATTTGAATTTAGCCCTCAACATGATTGAAAATGGCCTAAGGGCCAAAAGTGAAATTTTACCGAAACTTCGAGAATACAAAGTGTAATTAATGCCAAAAATAGTCGCACATACGATTATAAATAAGCTCTGGAAAGGAGAAAAAATGGTACTAGCTTCATCAAATTTACGAGACATGGCATGTAGTTTAACATGATTTGGAAATTAAGATTTCAAAAAGTACACATTGTTCAAGCGGACATTTTCTTTGGAAATAAAAAAAAAAAAAAATTGTCGTCAACCAAGTGCTCGCTAAATTATAAACACTACTTTCTCCTAAGAATGTACTGATTCAAAGATAAACAATTTCAAGTCGTAATTCTATTGTTTTCAAGTTGATGCATTTATACAGACTGGGGATTAAGGCACTCCCCTAACCTTTCTATGACCACATCCACTATGACTTATACACAGCTTATTGTAACATGCATGGGTTTTATATTATATAGGTCATATCTTCTCTTCGCCTACTTCGGAACTTTTACAATGGCAACCATGCACACCAGAAAGCTGTACTTCTTAACGGACTACCAAAGCAGCCTAGCCAGAAGACTGATTTCCATTGTGTGTGTTGAAGTGAACTAATATTGGAAAGGAAATAGGCAATAGAGACAGATATATTGGCACTCCCACGCACCCTCCCCTCTCACCACTATGGAAGTACATGACCTCGTATGAAGTAAAACCTCGTATGAAGTAAAACCCATAAAGCTAGTGAAAGAAAGCCCAGAATACTATAGAAGCAGACTCAAAATTTACCCTAGAGTTGAGTAACCTCCATCTGTTATAAGCCCCCTGCCAAGAAACAATTGCTACTGCCAGAACTACCGACACCAAAAGGTGTATCACGTACCATGAACTTCACACTACGTGTCCCAATGTCATCCAATATTTCAAGGCACTCCCGCAAATCTGCATCGCTCACTAGCATCACCCATTCCTCTTCATCGTCCAAATACTTGAGCTGGAATGTCCCATTTTGCAACTTCAGCCTCTTTGCAACCTCTTCATACAGTTGAAAGCATCCAACAGAAGGGTCAAACTTGAACCTGATCATATCTTCTTTATAAGTAGCTTTCACAATTATTTTTGACCCATTCTCAATGCTGCTTGCATTCATGTTTGGTTGCTTTTGCTCCTCAAAGCTCTGAGAACTTGATGAGCGCAGAGTTGAACCAGAGCAATTCGTTGAATCCGTCATGCTCGAAGAAGTATGCTGGTTATATTCGACAATCCCATCATCCCCGTCGACTCCCGTGTCCATATCATCAGCAGCAGCCAAGGAGCTTGAGCTTTGAGACACAAAGTGACAGTCAGAATTCTCTAATTTTAGACTGTTCTTGCTGTGACCCCATTTATTTCCTTCTATTGCAATTGGCTTGGAGTCCCTTTGAGGCATAAGAAGAATATTCTGTTTCTTTACCCCTTCCTCGTGAGAAGTTGGAATACAACACCCACCCTCTTCCAACTTAATTGCCAAACTCTCACCAGTACTGCAAGACACTGAAGGTACTGGAACTGGATCTTGGGTAACTAGCTCAGAATTTTGAACAGGCAGGCTCTTCTCAGGGAATAAACGACTTTTCTGAGCATCAAATTCTTGGATGATGGACCCTGTTGCTACAAACCCACCAGTAGTTGGGTCATACTTCAATCCTCCCTCAACCCCCTGAACAGAATCAAGCACAGTTTGTATTTTCTTCAATGAACGGTTCACCTTATTTATTTTACGAGATGGCCATCTAGAGATCCCATGTTGTCTGCAGATCCTCTTTAGCGTAGTGGGGCAGACTACCAAAATAAATAAATAAATTTAATTTTAGAAATCATTTCAAATAGATTTGCGAGAATTATGCTTAATAATAAAATGATAATTTGCATGACGACTTGATAGTAAGGTTTTGCAAATGAATATTACTAAATTTCTCTCAGGTACTTGGCATAGATAGATAAGAGAGGTATAACTGTTTCATATCCAAATACATACATCTTTTTTTTACTAGGATGCAAATATCAATATTAAATACAGATAACATACACCCTGATCAATAACCAATACTTCATAAACATGAAGATACTTAGAAATTATAATTTTAACACTTGGAACACTATCAGATAAATCTCCAGTTTTCCTATAGAAATTTAAGATATACATCATATATTAAACCAATTTAGTAAGAGAAAAATTTATATCTATACAAGTAAAAAGTCAGGATAAGTTTATGGCATGCATTTTCACTACAGTTTAACTTAGCATCAAGCAAGGGGCTTGTAGCTCAAGTGATTATGAGCATTTACCCCTGCACCCAAGGTCCTAGGTTCGATTCCCCCTCCCCCAATATCACTTGTATACAAAAAAACTTCGCATTAAACTATTGTCACGACTGTCGAGAAAATAATATATATATCTCAGATGAATCTTTTCTATGAGTGACCTCTCTCTCTCTCTCTCTCTAATGTTTTATTTATCCATCTCTCTACTGTTTATGGCATGCATTTTCAGTATTGTTCAACCCAATGTTATATCATTAAGTGAAGCACCAGATGAATCTTTTCTATATAGGGTCTGACTAGACATTAGCATATAGGAGATACAAGATTCTAGAAGAAAGCATGAATGAAAGAAACATAGGCTCCATCTGTACCTTATTGCAAATAAATTAATAATTATTTAAAAAATTATGTTTTTAAATGAATTCCTAAAGATAAATTCTCAGATGGATTCTAGAACATTTATGATCTGCTTTTATACTTAGCTATTAAAGTATCAAATCCCACAATAAGTAGATTCATTATACTTATATATGAGACACAAAAGAGATGAAGTCTCACCCCCAATGCTCTTAGCAGCATCCTTGAGACTCCCAGAGAAGTATTGCTGTAGAACACTCAAGCTCACATTTTTCTCCGCTGTACTTCGCTTTTTCTCCATCTGCCTTCTTGATCCAGGTGCCTACAATGCATATAAGCAGTCATTCCCCCAACTACATTCCCCAGGTGAAGAGCCAGCAGCAAAAGTTTATAATATTGCAACGTAACTTTCCAGGTAAGCATAGATAACCCTTGGCAGTGCTTCCATATTTAAGAAAGCATTTGCATGGAGATATTTAATTTCAGATTTCTTTAAGGTGAGCCAGAAGTAAGAGACATAAGGATAATGCGATCATAAATGACCTAGTCTAGAAAGTTCGATCAATCTTATATTTGTATACTCTTCACAGCAACAGTAATAATAATTCCTGTCTGAAAGAGAGTGTGATGACGAGGTGTGCCTCAAGGAAGGCTTCCACATAAATGTATTACCTATTATCAGAGTGGAGACTAAACTACACTTACAATGGTCAAGCCAGAATCCCAAACCCTTAAAGGTACCAAAAAGATAATTATCTTCGTATTACACCTTCCAGACTCTGAAGAATTTATTTCAGACAGTAAATTTAAATACAGCAATCTTATTAAAAGGGGGATAACAACCTTATGGTTTCTTGGTTCTACATTGCTTGCGTATTTCAGCCATTGAGAGTTATTCCAAACTACATCCTTAGAATTTTTACAATAAAACTCTAAGCATAAATGGGCAGTAAACTTCCTCCTTTCTCTCTTTAACCTTCCTTTTTCAATATATTTTCCAATTTCACCTCTACTAAGACACCAGGTATTCCAAATTTTGTTTATCAGAAATACAATATTCAGGTATCCCAAATCTCAAATCAAGAGTAACAAAAACACAATCACACAAGAAACGCAGGCATACAGGACAAAGAAAAGAAAAAATAGCCATATTAACTATCAAACTACACATCACAGACAGTAAAAACAAACCAACCTCCCCACCCAAGAAACTTGTGCCAGTAACTAACAAAAACACAATGAGACATACAGATATCCCGTCATTGCTTCACATTACAAAAATTATAAAGTTCTCTGAAGAAACTGAGACAGGTGTATTATCTAATGATATTCTTTTATGAAAGCAATACCTGTTCACGGGGATTCTCTGCTTTGATTCCCCCATTTCTTCTATTAAATACATCGGAGGGCATATTCTCAATTGAATTCAATTCACTATCTGATGATGTTGTCTGAGAATTTCTCTGTTGTGGGCTATTGGGGATCGGCCCTTTCTGAACCCCAGTGTTGGAGCCTTGTACCCCAGCTAATTCTGCATCTGAAACTGTCCTTAAACTCTTACACATTTTCTGCATGGTACCCGAAAGGTTGTTTAACAAAAGTTGCTGTTCTGAGCTCCCCTTCACATTGACAGGGAGAAAAAACTCTAATATATAGTCATCATCACCAGTGTAGGTGCTCCTTAGCCTGATTGCAACAGCGGCATTCAAACCATACTTGCGTGCATGATGAACAAGTGGATATTCATAAATATCATACACCTTAACATCATGAAGGAAGAAGGGATGATTTGATTGAAGTGCTTTCCCAGCAATTCCTTCCCCTTCCTCAAGATGATGTTCTACACATGCATGCACAAAGCCTTGTATCGTTCTATCATTTACATAACAAGCTGTTTCCTCAATGCATAGAATGGATTTCTCATTTGAATTTGTAATACCCCCTCTGACACGTACTTTTCTAATTTCATCGCCTTCACCCTCAGAGTAGCAACAAGGAATCCAGGTTAGAGCCAATGGCAATATATGTGCATGGCAAACAGCTCGTAAGACATCAGTTATTTCAGTTAAAGCAGCTCTTTGGTTCATTGAGAGGCACTGCAAGCAATAGATTACCTTGTAAGAAGTGCAGAAAATTTTAACAAGGAAAATAATACTACAAATTTTGCTTCCTAAAAAAAAAAAAATTTCTTTGGGTTGTAATGGAGATAAGATTTTGACAAATGGGCAAGAAACAATATTCTGCTTGTACCTGGGGAAGAAGTCGAGGAGGCACCGTGGTCCTCAAATTCACAGCCTGCAAAAAATTGTCATCAAAATAGATTTCATTGTCATACTTATTATTCACAATAACAATAATACATGTAAAGCATATAGGTCGTGCAATTTGTACAGGATCTTGGGAAGCACCCTCACAAGAATTAGTAAAGGTGCTGCATCATAAGCATTAAGATACCTGTGCAGAAATCTGGAGGTGTCTTAGATAGTCTAACAACAATTGACGCAGTTCCAATGGAAAATGAAGTGAAACAAATTCTGCACATTCCTACTCTAATATTTATTGTTTTGATTAATATAAATACCCATACTAGCATGACGATTAAAATCGAGAGGTATATCAACTTTCCAACTATTGGATAATATTTGGCATCTAAAAATGAAATAAGACGTAAAAACAACATACAGATCCTAAAAACACATTTGGACTCTTATCTAATGCTTCGATATCTTTTCCTGAGAACCTAACACCATGCATGCAATAGAAAGTAAAAAAGGGGAACAACTTTTAACCAGAAGTTTTTCCTTCACTCCCCTTAGTGGGTTGAACGGTTTCTATGACCCTTTAGGGAACTTGTGGGAAGATCTTATACCAATTTTTTTTTTTCCAACATCTACTAATTTTACAAATTTGAACCTACAAAGTTTGGATAAAGAGGCACATAAACACACACACAAAAAAGAAAAAAAAGGATTCGGATCAATCAGTTATATATGGCCCCTGTGTGTATGGATTTACCATTACCAAAGAAGAAGGGAGGCAGAGAGAGAGAAGATTTCTTGTTGCATACACATGGATAGAGAAACTGACCTGTAGTGCATTGCAAACTATTTCCATCTCTGTATCAAAATTGGGTTTCTCCTTTGTACTGACAAGCTCCAACACAGCACAGCATGACATTTCAGAGTCAAAATTGAAAACTGGTAAGGCAATTGATCCACGGACTTGATGATTAACTGCATGATCCACCCGCAGGTACTCAGCCTTATTGTAATAACTAACATCTGAAGTCCACTCTGGAACTTTGGAGACAAATACACGCCCAGGAAGCCCCAGGATAGAACCTTGTTTTTCCTCTGCAGGGAATGTAAACGTCCTTGACACTTCACGATACCCTGCGAGAATATGGTCAAGCAAATAGGGTTGCTCACAAGTGCTTAACAAGTAGTGATCACCATACTTCACGGGAACCCATAATTGCGCCAAAATACCCCCACCAGAAGACTCTTTAAACAACGACAGTGCCTTAAGCATTTTCTCATTAAGTGACAATCCAGGTGGCCTAGAGATCATATATTTCCCCACATCCATGACATTATTCTGTTGAAAAGAACCATTATTTAGTTTGGCAGCCAAGTCATTAGCATCGTGGGAATCAGTTGAAACCCCAAATTGGGGGGTGTCCATTTGCTGAAACACAATTTTGTCTTCACAACTGAAAGAACTTCCCCCCACACTAAAAGTTTCGCCACCTTCGGTCCCAGGCAATGCCTCACCATTCTGTTCTGCAAAGTTCAAGGCGTCCAAAGGCGCATAGGTCATTGATGGACATGATGGCACGCCAAAAGAGGCTGAAATCTGATCCATTGCTGCTGGACTGCACCATCCAGCATAAGTATCAAAATTCATAAGCTCAGAAATGTTATTAAACATATCCTCTGAAATCGAGTTCCTTGTTCCAACATCAAGTGACCCCAAATTCTCCACCTGAGCTCTGGAAGATGCCCAATGATCACTCCCTTTCTCTTTAGGTGAAAAGGGGTATTCCATATTCAGGTTAAAATCCACTTCCAGATAAAATTGACCACTGTTATTGCTCCACCAAATAACTGCTGCTCAAAACAATCCTTCTTCCCCAATCATCTTCCTCTACAGGCAGACCACTTTCAGCGTTCATCATTTAACTGGCCTTCCACTTTCGACAAGCAAATCCAAGAGCTCTAGGACCAAAATAAAAACCCCAATTCAACAACAAAACACTAAAACTCTGTCCACTCAATCAGCAAAGAAAACCTTCACTCCCCACAACACAAAATTACATTTCTCACTTTATCCCCAAATGGAAAAAATACAATATTATTCAACATTCAATCACTCCCCAACCACAACCACGTGAAATTGAGCTTTAACAATTACTTCTCTCAGCTTTCTATAAATAGCAATAAAAGAAATCACAGAAACTGACCTCAAAGCGATAATATCAACTCTGCCGACGCTGAAACCGCCGAAAATTGCTGAAGCAAAACGCCAAAGCTTTCAATCAGCAACAACACAGAAACCCCTTCAGATTCGGCTTTTCTGCTGCACACAAATATGTGAGGCTCTGTCTCTGTGTGCGTATTTATATCTGCATATGCCAAAAACTGCCGAAATAAAGCCAAATTGCACTGAAATTCATGAGCAAATCCAGAGCTCCTACTTCAAGACGCAAAATTGCAACTTTCCGAGCATCCACCCAAATTAAATATCCAAAGAAACCTCACGAACGCCCTAGAGAAACTCGGGCAGTCCGTGCTAAATTCCAAGGACTCAAGAGTAAGAGAAAGCGAGTGACTCAGAGAGAGAGACAGAACGAAAAACAGGCCTGAAATACTAAAAAAGGAAACCCTAGGTGGTGTTAGAGGGTGGAGTTAACGGCTTTGAACGGTTGCATCATAGAATTGTTGTTGTTTAGTTACCGAAGATAGAAAGCCTGTGCTTGTTACATAAAAAGGACAGAGAGATTGAAATTGGAAAAAGATAGTAGAAAGAAGAAAAGCTTTTTAGAAGCTTTAGCATAGTAAAGTCAGCGTTCACCGTTCGTTCTTATGCCTAATAAATTACTCTTCTTCTGACATGGACAACTATAGTTTCAAAATCAAGAATCTATTAACTCACCATTTACTAATAATTTTGTAAGATACTTTCATTAATTAATTACATTTACAAGTTGACAATTCATTAAGAATGACGATCCTATAATTTTATTTAGAGTTTTTATAACAAATGGTCCTTGAGATTCACAAAATTATCAACTTTGGTCCTTTATGTTTTTTTTTTCCTGACATTATTAATTCTTTATGTTACACACCACACATCAATTTGGTCCCTACCATTAAGTTTCGTCAAATTTTCTATTAAGTGCTAGTTTGGCATTGCTTATTTGGGGTAATAAGTGATTTTTAAAAAATTTTGAGAAGCCCAATCCGTTTGGTAAACTGTGAGAAAATCACTTATTGTTAAAAATTGCTGTGAGAGAAAGCTATAAGGGAAAGCAGCTAATAAGGTGCTTTCATTTTCTGATTATGCAGGAATCAGTTTCGAAGAGGCGCTGAGTTTAATGATTATGCAGCAATCATTTTCTGATTATGCGTAAAATCGATACCAACAACACTTTGAACAAAAATTTTACCAAACGCCAAACTGTTTTATCTCACAGCTGATTTCTCTCACAGCAAATCTGATAGCAATTATTTTCACAGCACAGCAATGTCAAACTGGCCCTAAGTGTTAGTTTGGCATTGCTTATTTGGAGTGATAAGTGATTTTTAAAAAATTTTGAGAAGCCCAATCCGTTTGGTAAATTGTGAGAAAATCACTTATTATTAAAAATTGCTGTGAGAAAAAGCTATAAGGGAAAACAGTTAATGAGGTGCTTTCATTTTCTGATTATGTAGGAATCAGTTTTGAAGAGGCGCTGGGTTTAATGATTATGCGGCAATCATTTTCTAATTACACGTAAAATCAATACTAACAACACTTTTGACAAAAATTTTACCAAATCCCAAACTGCTATCTGTCACAGCAAATTTGACAGTGATTATTTTCACAATACAGCAATGCCAAACTGGCCCTAAGTGCCCATTTGGCATTGCTTATTTGGAGTGATAAGTGATTTTTAAAAAAATTTAAGAAGCCCAACCTGTTTGGTAAACTGTGAGAAAATCACTTATTGTTAAAAATTGTTGTGAGGTGCTTTCATGTTATGATTATGCAGGAATCAATTTCGAAGAGGCGCTGAGTTTAATGATTATGCGGCAATCATTTTCTGATTATGCGTAAAATCAATACCAACAACACTTTTAACAAAAATTTTACCAAACACCAAACTGCTTTCTCTCACAGCTGATTTCTCTCACAGCAAATTTGAAAGCGATTATTTTCATAGCACAGCAATGCTAGTATGTGGAGCTCACACATCCAATAATATAGAGCCACATATTTTTAAATAAAAGATAATCATTTAAAACAAAAAAATCCATTTTAAAAATTAAGATTAAAACATCAAATTTTAAATTTATTAAATATAAAATAAATAATAATAACAAAACCTACATTCATCCCTCCACCCACACCCCAGCCGCAACCAACCCTTCCCCACCCTTATTTCCGAGCCTTACCCTCGACCCAACGGCAGCCCCACCTCCCCAACCCACTCTCTGCCTCTCTCTCCCTCCTTTTCCTCTCTCTTCCGCTCTCTCTCTCTCTTTCCATCATTGGCGGAGCCAATTAAGGCCCACGAGGGTCACTTGACCCTTCCCAACATTTTGAAAATAATATATATATATATAGATATATATAGGCGTGAGTGGTGGGCAGGAGACAGAAAATTGAGAAAGGTTAATAGGTTTCTTAGAGTTTAAACGGTCGGTTTAGGATTTACTGTTTATCTTCTTCCTCAGACTGCCATACCCAGTTATTTGAGTAGTCATGAGTCACTTATTTAGAACAAAGTCTTGTAGTTCAAACAGTTCTAATGCCAGTATAAGTCGACTCCCAGAAATAGTTAATGAAGAACAATTTGAATATAATTCCAGTAGCAAAGAACAACTAGATTTTAGAGATTGGAATATACCTAAAGTCCCCAGCCAGAAAATATATAAGAAACATTGGTTGCCTTTCAGTTTTAATAGCACAACACATGTTAAAACAGTTGAACAAGTTTACGCCTTAAGTAAAGAACATGAAACTTGTCAGTTGCTTAATCTTGAGTCTATATTAAAACATAAGAAAGATGGTAATAATTTCCTGCATATTGGTTTAGTTCAAGTTGCTGTTAAGCCCCTAACACGATTAGGACTAAAAGCCTCAATCCTGCTTTGTTTGCGTGATGCTAGATTCACTGAATTTAGCGACAGCACTCTAGGAGTCATTGAGTCCAGTCTGTGTAATGGCCCTGTCCATTTTGACTGCTATCCTGATTTCACTGTAAGCCTTAGTGATCCTCATATCCTGAGAACTTTGACTATGAATACTAAGACTGAAGGTTATAATGTTCTTCCGGGAACCCAACCTTTAGCCTTAGTTTACAGAATCTACTATAAGGTCACAAGAACAAATATGAACTTCCAAGCCCTCAATAAAAGCCCAAAGGATCAAACTGTCCTGATCCAGAGTCATACCTCAGACGCCCATATACAAGTTCCCCACACAATTAAGTGGTCAGAAGTTGCCCTTCCAAAAGATTGGACCTTAATCACCGAGAGCCAACCAGCTCCGACCCAACGTAGTCTAAACAATTTAGACTACATCCAACAATATCTAGACGGCACTGTAAAAATTAAATTTGATAGTCATCCTTTAAGAAAGTCCAATGTCCAGTTACAGCAGTTGCCAACCCCTGGACAATCACAAAGGCATGTCCCTGCTCGGCATTCCTTTGCTGCTTCGTCCTCCACTCTAGAACTAGACCTAGAGTTAGAAAAAGCCATGATAGATTTCAAACTTGAGTCCCTGAGAAAAACTTCTCAGGTCACACAACCTTGCTACGGCCAGGTTCCAGTTCCAGATGATAAGTCTGACTCACCTGAGTCTCCAACCCAGTCTGATTTCCTAGTGGATAACCAACTCAGAACTTTAAATAAGAAATTTGAAATTAATTGGATACGTCTAAATCGTCATTTAAAAGCCCCGGAAAACCAGTCCAGAAGAGATAAATATCACCAAGCCTATCCTGATAGTAAACGCCGTGAACAAATCTTTAGTGAATGGAAAGGTTATATGCGGTCAGCCAGAGTTGAAATTTTCTACCTCGATTTTGTTGAAAGCCGTTATATGTCTAATGATGAGTTAAAAACTCTAACTAAAGAAAAAAGGAATTTGGTTGATAAGTCTGTAGTTGAAGCCAGTCATCCCCCAGTCGACACTATAATAATAGATCATAAGAAAGCACCAATACCTGCCACTCCTTTCAAAACCTTTGAAAGCAGTGATCCAAATAGAAAATTAATCGAACAGAATAATTACACCAACCAGAGTCTAATAGTCATAGGAAAACAGTTAGACACAATTGAAACCAAAATTGACAAAATGAGTCCTCCGGAAACAGATCTCAAGCCTAAGCCCAGAATTGAAAAACCAATCGTTCAGTTTCAAGAGCTTAAGTCCAGTCATGCACTTAAAGTCAATTCTACAATGAAAAAGATAGAAGAAATGTTAGAACAGTTGACCCCAACTAAAATTGAGAAAGCCGAAAAATCTGGTCTTAAAACTCTGGATTCCTTCGTTGCCTCACCTTCTGAGTCTGAGTCATTAATTTCCGAAACCAGCGACATTTCAAAAATTGAAAACGCTTTCAAAACCTTAGAAGTCCAAACTGAACCCAGAATCAAAAGATTAGACAAATATGTAAGTCCTACTAGTTTAACAAAAAATTGGTATCCCAGACCAACACCCCCAGACATCCAATTTGAAGAAAGAAGCTTCCAAACCCAGTTTTCAGTTTCTTCTGATAAATTGTATGAATGGAATATTGATGGTCTTTCTGAGCAAGAAATCCTAAATAAGTTACAACATATGTCCATGGTCACCAATAGTTACATCACCAATCACAGTTTCAGACAGTCTGAAAAATCGTATCACTTAAGCTGTAAAACTTAATGAAGACGGTCTCCCTATATTTGACGAACAAATAGGTCAAGGTATAGAGGATGGTGTCAACACTCTGTTTTACACAATAATTGAACATTTCATTGGAACCCCTAGTAATACCACTGCTAGGATACATGATCAGTTGAGTAATCTTAGATAGGGCAGAGGTGGAGAGAGATAGGGCAGAGGTGGAGAGAGACGGAGCGGAATGAGTTGGATGGGAAGTTGCAGAGGGACCTGCAACTTAAAAAAAAACTATTTTTTAAAAGCATTTTGTTTAGATTTAAAATATGAAACTATTTTTTAAATAAATTTTTTATTTAGATCCACGTGGTACCACATATGTGCCACGTCATTATTTTAACAGAATTTTTGATGAAACCTAACAGTATGACCAAATTGATGTGTGAGTTGTAACATAAAGGACCAATAATATCACAAAAAACATAAATGACCAAAGCTGATAATTTCACAAACCTCAAGGACCATTTGTGATTTAAAAAAAAACCTTTCATTTAATTAGTAACATTATGTGTTTTCACAATGCGAATAACCAAATAGTATGTTAATACGATGCTAATCACTTGTTTTGGCATATTACAACTTTTAATTTCATATTTTGTATCACTCATTATTTTAGTTCTTTATTTAAAGATTGTAGACAAAGAAATTTTGGTGCAATAAATTCCATTGGACAAGAAAATAATTAGGGTTCGGTGGATTAAATCGTGGGCCCCGTAATTTGCCCATGTGCCGTGTGATTCATCAAAATCGGATTAGTTGTCAAAAATGACACATGGCGACATCCGACGGAGTGCATCAAATGGTTCAAGATGAAGACAAAATTAAAGGAAAGAATCTTCTGTGATTGACTTTGATTTAAATCAAATATTAATCAGGTTAATCAATTGAAGATAATCTGGTTAAATTGCCAGATTATGGGAATTGATTTAAATCAAATCAAAATCCCATAAAACAAGGTTTTAAATAGGGAAAGTTATTTAGGTCAAGCATCCTACAAAAGCCTATAAATAGGAGGCCTCAAGACGAAAGAAGGGTCAGAGAAAAAACCTAGCACTCAGAAGAAACAGAAAACTCTCTGCATTCTTCACCCTACTTTGGAAGAGCCACCAAGCACAACAAATACGTGCCGGTTCCTTCACCATAGAAAAATCCCAAACACCAAACAAGCTTCGTGCTACCCGTTTGATCAAGATCAAGTCTCTACGACCCTTGTATCAAACACAAATTTTCTTTAAACACTTTGGAGATCGAATCAGAGGATTCAATACAGAGATTGTAACCCTAAATTTCATAAATACAATATTATTTTGTACACGTGTTCTTGTCTTATTTGTCGCAGGAAATTCGTGTTTACAAATTTGGCACGCCCAGTGGGACCATCTCTGCCTCTCATCTCTTTCTCCAGTTCCAAAATCAATCAACACACCAAAAACGATGGCTTCCAAGAAGATTCAATCCGTTCCCGCGACGAGAGGCAAAAGCGTGAGCGCCTCCTTCTCAAGCGGAGATTCTGCTGGGGTCGTCACCCGGAGCAAGGCCAAGGCGATATCCATAACTCAACATGTTACTTCCATACCGACTCAAGCCAAGGCGAAAGATGTTCACCGAAGGCGTGAACCGGTTATCAATTTGGCCTCATTGGGGCAAAAGAAGAATATCTCTCGGGCGGATGAGAGAAACTCTCGAAGTGAAGGGAGGAGTTTTTCGGGTTCGAAGAATTCAAGAGAACGCTCACTCTCGCCTGTTTCAGACGCTGACTCGAGCACAGGCTCATACCATGGATCCCCGCCTGACGATCAACAGAAGAAGCTTACCTCGGCATCCTGTAGGTGAGTCTTATTCTATGGCTATGCAGGTCATGGTGACGGGAGCTATGTCTATTGAAGAACAGCTGGCCCATATGAGCGAAGCGGTCACCAAACTGACTAAGATGGTCGAGGAGAAGGATGTGCAGATTGCTTCTCTCATTAACAAGTGGGAGACACATCAAGATAAGGAACCTAGTCAAGACGTGCATAAGAAAGAATCACATCATGAAGCTGAATCCAGCGAGAAAGGATTGGGTCATGAAACAGAGTCGGGTGATAAGTCGCACGGAAAAGGCAACACAGCCTCGGTGGGTTCTTTATCTATCCAACAACTTCAGGACATGATCACGAACACCATCAGGGCTCAATATGGTGGGCCTTCTCAAGATACATTTATCTATTCCAAGCCTTACACCAAAAGGTTAGACAACCTTCGAATGCCAACGGGCTATCAACCTCCAAAGTTCATGCAGTTTGATGGAAAAGGTAACCCTAAACAACATGTTGCCCACTTCATCGAGATGTGCAACAGTGCTGGCACTAACGACGATTATCTCGTGAAGCAATTTGTCCGATCACTCCGAGGCACTGCATTCAACTGGTACATTGACTTGGAACCTGAGTCAATTGACAGCTGGGAACAAATGGAGAGAGAATTCCTCAACCGCTTCTATAGCACTCGTCGCTCAGTTAGCATGCTAGAGCTCACTAGCACAAAGCAGCGAAAAGACGAACCTGTTGTTGACTACATCAATCGTTGGCGTTCATTAAGCCTCGACTGCAAAGATCGAGTCTCAGAGTTATCGGCTGTAGAGATGTGCATTCAAGGTATGCATTGGGGTCTGCTCTACATTCTTCAAGGGATCAAACCCCGTACCTTTGAAGAATTGACCACTCGTGCGCATGACATAGAGCTAAGTATCGCTAATCACGATGGAAGAAAGGAAATGGTGAGTGATCATCGAAATGACAAGTCGTCGAGAAATGGGGCAGACTCTTTGAGGACACGCATCTTGGAGTCAATGACGATCAGTGCTACTCCAATGAAGATTTCCACTCGAGGCAAGAAAGATGCGAGGAAGGCCGAGTCGACTCAAGATCAAGAACCACGACGACACACCCTAAAAGAAATGAAGGAGAAGAAGTATCCTTTTCCAGACTCTGACGTAGAAGGCATGCTGGAAGACTTACTTGAGAAGAAGGTGATTGAGTTACCTGAGTGCAAACGCCCTGAAGAGATGAATCATATTAACCACCCGAAATACTGCATGTACCATCGTGTCATCAATCACCCAAGTGGAAAAGTGCTTCGTGTTGAAAGATCTCATCATGAAGTTGGCACAACAAGGAAGAATCGAAATGGATCTTGACAAGGTGGTAGAGTCTAACCATGCTACGATCTCGTTTGTCTTATCTAGTTCGGCACATTCGCCCTCACTTCAATCACTGGGGGCATTCTCTGAAACCCATCAACTCAATCCGTATGAGTGTGTTGGAGTGAAAAGTCAAAGTAGTGTCGATTCATTCGATGACGATAATGAAGGATGGGCATTGGCTACTCGGAAGAAGTTACATAAAAATGCTCCTTTGCCAAGAACTCCTCGATCAAAAAGATTTGTAAGCAAAAGAAGTTCTCCTCAATCACATAAAAGGCATAGAGGAAATGAATTATCAAATATGAACAAAATGGTTCCAAAAGATGAACTCTTGAAACAAAGGTCGCCTAGCCCCATCATGCTACATGACTTCTTCCCCAAGGGATTCTTCAAGAATAATGCGTCGAGCACCTCCCGAGGTGAAAAACATAAGGAGGATACTTCTCACTTCGCTTAACACAAATTCGACCAAAGCGCTCCTTCGCCTGCACGAGCCAAAACTGCACAAGGCACCAAAACGCTCCTTCGCCAGCACGAGCCAAAACCGCATAAGGCACCAAAATGCTCCTTTGCCTGCACGAGCCTAAACTGCACAAGGCACCAATTGCTCCTTTGCCTGCACAAGGCACCAAATGCTCGCTCCTTTGCCTGCAAGAGCCAAAACTGCACAAGGCACCAAACGCTCCTTCGCCAGCACGAGCCAAAACTTCACAAGGCACCAATTGCTCCTTTGCCTGTACGAGCCAAAAATGCCCAAGGCACCATACGCTCCTTCGCCAACACGAGCCAAAACTGCATAAGGCACCAAACGCTCATTCGCCAGCACGAGCCAAAACTGCATAAGGCACCAAAATGCTCCTTTGCCTGCAAGAGCCTAAACTGCACAAGGCACCAATTGCTCATTTGCCTGCACGAGCCAAAAATGCATAAGGCACCAAACGCTCCTTTGTTCGCCTACACGAGCCTAAACTGCACAAAGCACCAAACGCTCCTTCACCTACACGAGCCAAAACTGCATAAGGCACCAAACGCTCCTTCGCCAGCACGAGCCAAAACTACATAAGGCACCAAAATGCTCATTTGCCTGCAAGAGCCTAAACTGCACGAGGCACCAATTGCTCCTTTGCCTGCACGAGCCAAAAATGCACAAGGCACCAAAACACTCCTTTAGTCGCCTACACGAGCCTAAACTGCACAAAGCACCAAATGTTCATTTGCCTGCACGAGCCAAAACTGCACAAGGCACCAAACACTCATTCGTTCGCCTGCACGAGCCTAAACTGCACAAGGCTCTCATTCGTTCGCCTGCACGAGCCTAAACTGCAGAAGGCACCAAAATGCTCCTTTGCCTGCACGAGCCAAAACTGCACAAGGCACCAAATGCTCCTTCGTTCGCCTGCACAAGCCTAAACTGCACAAGGCACCAAATGCTCATTTGCCTGCACGAGCCGAAACTGCACGATGCACCAAGTGCTCATTCGCCTGCACAAGCCTAAATTGCACAAGGCACCAAAACGCTCCTTCACCTGCAAAAGCTAAAAATGCACAAGGCACCAAATGCTCACTCGCTTGCATGAGCCAAAACTGCAAACTGAAAAAAAAAATTAAATAAATAAAAAACATTGAACTACGTCATGACTTGATCTCTTCTTTTCCTAGAAGGGTACGTAGGCAGCTCATGAGACCACTTTGAGTTCAGTCACATAATAAAATAAATTTGGAGTTTCTCATTAGTTTGACACTATTCGACTTCCAATTCACTCCGTCAGGGCTACATTAACATCTTTCGTTCAACATCGAGCTGTTTCACTATGGATAATCTCTTTGGTGAATCTTGAAAAAAAAGAGAAAAAAAAGAAAAAAAGAAAAGGAAGTCTCTTTGGGAAAGTATTTGTGCTTGATCAAGTTGGGCGTCCTCCACTTAGTTAAAGCCTAAGCGCTTGAACAGGTTATCACCAAGTCGGAGAGATGGATCAAACCCAAGCGGTATAGGACATCTACGTTCTTCACTCATCCTCCACTTACGTAAAGCCTAAGCGCTTGAGCTGGTTATCACCAAGTCGGAGAGATGGATCAAACCCAAGCGGTATAGGACGTCTACGTTCTTCACTCGTCCTCCACTTACGTAAAGTCTAAGCGCTTGAACGGGTTATCACCAAGTCGAAGAGATGGATCAAACCCAAGCGGTATTGGACGTCTACGTTCTTCACTCATCCTCCACTTACGTAAAGCCTAAGTGCTTGAGCGGCTTATCACCAAGTCAGAGAGATGGATCAAACCCAAGCGGTATAGGACGTCTACGTGCTTCACTTTCTTTTGAAGGACCTAAAAAAAAAAAAAAAGACGACGCAAGCACGGCAACGGCATACCAATATTGAATTTAATATTACATGGTGGGAGTGCACCCAAAATAGAAGAGAGAAAAAAAAAACAAAAAAAGAGGACGATGCAAGCACAGCAATAGTATGCCAATATTGAGTTTGATGTTGCATGGTGGGAATGCCAAAAAACAAAAAGAAAAAAAAATGAAGAAGAAGAAGAAGAGCCGGCACAAAGAAAGAATAACATGCCAAGGGTAGGTTCTTATGGCTAGAAGAAAGAAGAAAAATAAAAAAATTGACGTGGAATGATGAAATAAAGAGTGATTCAGTCTTACCAACAAGTTTCTTGGTAGACCAAACTGAAGGGAAAGAAGCCAACTCTTACCACTTTGGATGCTGAGAATTCAGATTATGCAAACTTCAAAGCTGTAAACCTTCTTGCCGACAAGAGGAGTCTTCGCTGTTCTATTAGGTTAATCTCAATATCCATGAGAGTATGCAATTTCAAAAAGCCAAAGGTCATTAAAGCTCTTGGTGGTGCTAGGGTTTCTCATTCCTAGTTTAGGAAAATATTGGATTTTGTCGCACAAAATCTTAATAAAATTGGATATTATTAAGTTAATAATATCACCCCCCCAAAAAAATAAAAATAATAAAAAGGAAGCTCACGTTGGAAATAGAAAGCCAACGTTGGAAGCAAAGTGATTATTGGATATTATTAAGTTAATAATATCACCCCAAAAAAGAAAAAAAAAAAAAAAGGAAGCTCACGTTGGAAATAGAAAGCCAACGTTGGAAGCAAAGTGATTATTAGATATTATTTTAATAATATCATTCCCAAAAAAAAAAAGAAAAAAAAAGAAAAAGGGAATACTTCAAGCTGCATCTCCTACATGCGACAATCACGTACCTATAGTGCATCAGGAAGTGGGGGCAATTTGTAGATAAAGAAATTTTGGTGAAATAAATTCCATTGGACGAGAAAATAATTAGGGTTCGGTGGATTGAATTGTGGGCCTCATAATTCGCACATGTGGCGTATGACTCATCAAAATCGAATTAGTTGTCAAAAATTGACATGTGGCGACATCCGACGGAGTGCATGAAACGGTTCAAGATGAAGACAAAATTAAGGGAAAGAATCTTCTGTAATTGACTTTAATTTAAATCAAATATTAATCAGGTCAATCAATTGAAGATAATCTGGTTAAATTGCCAGATTATGGGAATTGATTTAAATCAAATCAAAATCCCACTAAACAAGGTTTTAAATAGGGAAAGTTATTTAGGTCAAGCATCCTACAAAAGCCTATAAATAGGAGGCCTCAAGACGAAAGAAGGGTCAGAAAAAACCTAGCATTCAGAAGAAATAGAAAACTCTCTGCATTCTTCACCCTACTTTGGAAGAGCCACCAAGCACAATAAATACGTGCCGGTTCCTTCACCATAGAAAAATCCCAAACACTAAACAAGCTTCGTGCTACCTGTTTGAACAAGATCAAGTCTCTACAACCCTTGTATCAAACACATATTTTCTTTAAACACTTTGGAGATCGAATCAGAGGATTCAATACAAAGATTGTAACCCTAAATTTCATTAATACAATATTATTTTGTACACGTGTTCTTGTCTCATTTGTCACAGGAAATTCGTGTTTGCAGTAAGAAAAATTGGTTAAATCGTTATTACAAAGACTCGGAATTAATCTCAACTAGGGCAAGGTGTTAGAAGAATCCAATTAAATTAACAAGTTGAATTCTTGTGGAATCTCTGAATGAACCCTGACTCAGTTACGGCTTCATCTACTTATGAGGCTGCGACTTGGTCTTTAAAGAGGGGACGTCAAAAGTTTTAGAGGCAAGGAAATTGCATTTGCTTCCCTTCTAAATTAGTTTATTTCCTTTGATTTTCTTCCCTTTTTCTGCTTTCCACAATGGCTAAGTTCAACCTAGTTGGCAAAAGTCCTATGGTTTCCTTAATGCTGCTTTTTGGTGTGCAAACTGCTACCCTTACCACAACAGGTGATCTTTCTCTTTTTCAGCCAAAAAAGAAGCAAAACAGAAAAAAGAATGACATTTGAGTGTAACCGGCTGTATATATATGTCGTTTATGTCTCTCGTCATATGATTGATCATATATTGAAAGAGATAGACACGTAATTGTATACAACCGTTGAAAATGAAATTTTTTCTCTCATTTTGTGCAAGTTTTGAAGTTACTACGACATAGTAGAAGTGAATGCCAATTAGTTAATTATGTACATTGTAGACGATCCCTAAAATCAAAGGCTGCATGACCTTTTTTAAGTCTGAAAATTTTAAATTCTCAACCATTAACATATCATTGAATCTGATGCAGGTGCCCAGATTGGTGTTTGTTATGGAACACATGGAAACAACTTACCGCCCCCAAAGAAGTTGTATCTCTCTACAACCAATACAACATCCAAAGAAAACTACCAGAAAAACAAGTATTAGTGGCCAGCCACTTGGCCACAGAAAATATCGTTGTTGGTCACTGAATGTAATTAGTGTCCAAATATTGGTGGTCACTAGGTGGTTACTAGAAGCTTGTCACAAATTCTAGTTATTGACCATTCTCAAGTATTGGTCACTACAACACAAAGAATTAGTGACTGTCAATGTTTGGTCACTAATAAAAAAGCTTTTAGTGACTGCAACTTTGATAACTAAGGGCTAACAATTTGGTCACCAAAACATGCATTAAGGTCACTAAAACTGCGTCGTGTGCCCACATTAGTGACCTACTTGCTTGGTCACTAATGTATTTCAAAACATTGGTAATTAATTAGGTTTACAGGTTCTTTATTTATTGTATTACAATATGAAATCACAATTAATTTCTTTTGGACAGTGCTGTAGATAAAATTTATTACCTCAAATAATTCATTGCCTTCAAAAGCAATCCATATATCTAACATTATTCCAACAAATTCACAAGATGTCTAAAAAAAAAAAAATGCTAGATATTTAAGTCCAACCTAAATATCAATTGATTCCCAAAAACAAAACATAAGATTCATCACTAGTAGATTGTCTTCTGTCCTCTATTCTCTGATGTACTATAAATTTATCCAAACAAAGAATAATTATTTACAAAAAGATAATTTCAAATGAAAAACAAGATTTGCACCATGTTGATTAATAGAAGAAACTTATCCATCAGACTTGCACCAAACAGTAAAAGGATTATTTCCCCATTGTTACAAAACACGTAACTTTCTGATTTGAATGAGTGTGACAATATAACAGTTAAATTTTGCATTGAAGAAACAAAAGAGAATCACTGTAGATAATCTCTTGGAGTTATTTCAGTCAATGATATAAATCAAGATCACATAAGCATTCAAGAACCAATAACATTTTGATTAACCCATGTGAAAACACAGAGATATGTACTAACCTAGCTGTGGTTTTGTAACGGAACAGCCTATAAAGCTTCAGCCCATGGCCTTAACTTTCTGTCCACTAAACCATTTCCTCCTCATGATGCAAAGATTCAGGACTACTATCTCTCCAAGTCATTTGTTGTTAGAGAAACATACAAAATTTCTATTGTACCTTAAAAAGAAAGAAAAGAAAAACGCCAACAATAACAAATAGAAGCACAATTAGTCAAAGTAATGCACCAAATTTAACCTTTTGTCTCTAAATCTACACAATACAAAATTTCATCAAAATAAACTAAATTTATCAGATAAAAGGGACTAATAAATATATTTTAGGAATATAAATTAAGATATAAAATGTGCTCATCAACAACAATAAAATACCATTAATTAAGCTCCTCCTCCTTGACTTGTGTAGTCTCCATTTGCTTCAAGGATTAAAACACATGGCTTGTAGCTGTAGTTTGTAAAGTATAGGCATTTAGGAATATCGCAAAAGGTTGTCATGTGAGCACTTGTGCCCCTGTTCAACATCCATGTGTACCACAATTGTAATGGATATTTTTAAAAGATACATCCACAAGCTCAAGGAAGTACCAAAAATGAGGAAAATCTAAAGGAGGGTGTATTCAATTAAGATTTTAATAGATTGTAATTACATTATTTTAATGTAATAGATTTCAGCATGATTTGTAATTACATGATTTTTCTTATGATTTTAATAGATTGTAATTACAAGATTTTACTTATGATTTTAATTCATGTAGGACTTTCTTGTATTCTCCAAAGTAGATTTCACCGAAGTGTGGATTGGATTTGGGTTAGCCATCTTTCCCATTAGTTAAAGGATGCCAAGCCTTTAAAGAAGCAGAAGTTGAAGTTACACCAATCTTAGCTCAAGTTATCATTACTATCTGTCATGTGTGGCTTTCTTCAAATCATCCTGTTCTAGAGTTAAAACCATAGCGGTCCCAAAATTCAAACATGACTGTCATTAAACTAAAACCGTACAGCTATTAAGTTTTGGATAGAGAACTTGGTCTGGAACTGAGAATTGACATAGGAACAAGGAAAAATCTTGAATTAATTGAATTTATAAATATTGCAACAGACAAGTTAATTAAATCAATTCAAATAAGAAACTGGACAGCTGAAAACAAGTCAAAATGGTCCAGCTATGACATGATACTAGTACAGAACACTTGTCACTCAAATTGATTCCACAAATTGACTAAAGAAAGAGAAATAAATCAAAGGAAATAAATGAGCCGAAAATCAATTGAGAAAAATGCACGCATATTGCATAATATGAACAACTATTAAAAGCAACGTATCTGAAATTATTGTTTAGATATCTAAAGGTAGGCCATCTGAGTCTCTTTTTTTATTGGGCAAAGATTATCCATAAGGTGAAAGCAAACAAACAGTAAGCCAAAAGAAAGGCGGCCGGGAAACACCTCTTGCAACCAAACAGTTAGGAGAAAAAGAAAACAAGATAGACTAGAGAAAGCAAAGAAAACATAGACAACTATCTAAGTCTATCCACTAAATACAGAAGGATCGAGTCTGGTTAAACCAAGCCCTTGTAAAGCCATGAGTACCTTGTTTATCTTCATTTGTTCATCTTCCCCAAAAATAAAAAACGTGAGAATCAAGCATAGGAGGGTGGGATTTTTTTATGGGGTTTGGTGTTTATATCACCCACTTAAAAGTCTCACACAATACACCATTTAACGAAATACCTCAAAATCGTTAAATTTTTTAATACCACCTTACTTTTTCTTATCTTTTAAAAGTCCTAATTGAATACTACAAGACTTGGATTGATTATTTAAAAATCTTAATTGAATACCACCATATTTTTATTGATTACTTAAAAATCCTAATGGATACCACTGAACTTTTAAGCTTCAAAACAATCTATTAAAATCTCAATTGAATATTTCTTCAATGAGTGATTTCAAGCAAGTCAAATTAATTATAGATTCTATTTGGATTAGAGATGTTCGATGAATTATACAAGCCCAAATAGGCACATCCATGCATTGGAATGGATGATACTTTAGGAAGACCCGAGATATCGTACGTAGCTTCATAATCTAAAATATATTATCCTTAAATTATTAAATGATCGTACAATATGCTGCTACTCTAATCCTAAACAAATCATCGACTACCAATATTCGGACAAAGAATTTCATTATTTATTGTCAACTTGGATATGTTCACCACTAGCTAATTACTATAGAAGTATTTTAATAAGCAATAAAAAATTATTACCCTTCCAAAGTCATGCTCCACATTACTTCCAGCGTCCACAAATACGTTTTTTTGTTTTTAAAGGTTTGCATTGACACAAAAGTGCCAGTACAATTGACCTTTATTTTTAGCAGTACACCGCCATCCTGAAAACCGCCTTTAGTTTTTTTGTCCCCTCCAAAATATTATGAGATCTAGTCTAAAAGAATTAGGGCTTTCAAAAGCTTTTCACTAATCCATACATGACCCGAGTAGGCAGGAGGTCCTACGAGGTGATCTATCATATTTTTTCTATACAAATTTTGAAAAATTAAATAAATTAAAAAAAGAAAAAAGAAAAAGAAATTCAACTGAATGGAGCAGATGTAGAGGACCAAGGATGGGACCAAGAATTTTAAATCTTACAAACTACTACGTTTTACTATTTGCGCGACGAAAAATGCACTACAGCGACGGAAAAAAATATTCGTCGCGCATACTACTGAAAACTAGCGTGACCAAAGTTTTCGTTGCGCGACAAAGAATTTCTTCGTCGTGAGGAAAAAATAACCCAGTTTTTTTTTTTTGGCGCCAAACACTTGCGCGACGAAAAAAATCGTCGCGTAAGAGAACCTAGCGCGACGATTTGACTCTTCGTCGCGTAAAGGTGGACATAAAACAGTGGGTCCCATTATTTGGCGGCAAAAACTTGCGTGACGACAAGTTTCGTCCCAAAAGACAGCTTAGCGCGATGACATCATTTATCGTCGCGTAAGAAAACGAGGGAATTTTTTTTTTTTTTTGCCCCAAAATACTTGCGGGGGATTTTTTTTTTTTATCCAACGGAAATCGTGTTCGTCACGTAAAGTTTGATATCGGTACATTCTTGTGCGACGAAATATTGATTTTGTATGACGGAAAGTTGTTTTTGAGCAACGAACCATGTCCTGCGTCGCACAAAAGTTTGATGTCGACAGGTGCTTGTGAGACGAAAAAGTTGTTTTGTGCAACGGAAAAATGGTTTTTCGCGACGGCAGTTTGCGCGATGAAATTAATGGTTCGTCGCGCAAAGTCCTTCATCTTCATATTAGAATTCTACCATTGCAGAGGTAGAATGCAAAAAAATTAGCATTCTGCCTCTCTCTCAACCTCTATGCCGCTGCCTCTGCTAGGAATTCATTACGTTCATTGGGTAAGCATTTTTTGTCGTTAGTTTAAAAGTATTAATGTAAATTCGTACTAACGCTATTAATTTTGTTCTTGTTAGGGATATTTGTAATTAGCGATTGGTGAGAATGATTGAGAAGGTATTTTATTCGTTTTATATATTAAAAATGTTAAAGTTAGTTTGTTATGTTTATATTTTTTTTGTGAAGTTATATTTATATTATGTTGTTAAATTGTGCGTGACGTAGCACAATGTATTGTGATGTACGAAGTTAATTGAAATTAACTTCGTACTTTTATTTTTATGTTTAGTAACACGTAGTTTCCCGTTCGAGATTAGTTGGATTTCGTGCATGGATACGTAAGGCATGACTGCGGTCCAATTAATTCTTGAATTGTCCCATTACTTGGACAGTTTGGTAATGCATAGTGTTGTCACATAATCTTCGGCTATAGGATTAGGTTTCAATTGTGGAGATTTCGGTGTCATCTCGGTACGTTCTTCGGGTGGTACCTAGGTATTTATACCTATGCCCACTTCAAGAACTGTGTCGAGATGCTGCCGAAATTAATCCACGTCGAAATCTAATCTCATGTAGCCGTAGGTTACGTGACAAGACTATGCATTCCCGAATGGGATAGGGCCCTTACCGGAGGCATAAGGTGACATTATAACTTCGTATGAAGTTGTTGTGATTGTTGTGTTGTGATTGTGGTTTCAGGAATTACGAGCAAAAGGTGGATGCAGAACCCGAATAGAAGCGCAGACGAATATTTGGATGGAATCGAGGATTTTATTGAGGTTGCACGTAGACACAACCCGGGTGCAACTAGAATCCGTTGTCCTTGTTGGAGGTGTAATAGTGGGAGACAATTGAAAATGTTGGATTTCATTTAGTAAGGAATGGAATGATTGAGACATATAGCATTTAGAACCTTCATGGGGAACAATTAGACCATCCTTCGTCTTCAAATGCCACAAGAATGGACAATGTTGAACCTATTGTGGATCCTAATGATCAAGTCATGGATATTATACAGGATGCTTTTCCATTTGCATCGACCAACATCAGTCACGAAAGGGAAGATGACGTGCCTACACCAATAGACAGCGCGGAGTTTGAACAATATGAAAAACTGTTAAAAAATGCCAACCAAGAGTTATACCCGGGGTGCGAGAGCTTTTCCGTTCTCATGGCCATTGTGGAGCTAATGCACGGAAAAATAAAGTATCGTATGTCGAACTTGTGTTTCGATTACTTTTTGGGGGTTTTCAAGAGAATGCTTCCGACGGACAATTGTTTGCCGAAAGACCATAAACATGCACAGAAGGTGTTGCATGGTCTTGGATTGGGTTATGAAAAAATCCACGCTTGCAAAAACAATTGTATGTTATTCTACAAAGAGCATGAAACGTTGGATACATGCCCTATATGCAATGAGTCGAGGTTCAAAATGACATCCCAGAATAGAACGACTAAGATACCACAAAAAGTGATGCGTTATCTGCCCCTTAAACTTAGGTTGCAGAGATTGTATATGTTGACGCATACTGCCACAGACATGAGATGGCATAAGGAAAAACGGGTAGACGATGATGTGATGCGGCATCCTGCAGATGGGGAGGTATGGAAAGAGTTCGATCGAACGTTCCCCGAGTTTGCTGCTGATCCCCGAAATGTTAGATTGGGACTTGACACTGACGGATTCAATCCGTATGGGGTTCTAAACCAACACCACAGCACTTGGCCGATTTTCGTATTCCCATATAATTTGCCGCCTTGGAAATGCATGAAAAAGAATACATGATGATGACTGTTTTGATAACTGAGGATCCTGGGAGGTCAATCGATGTTTACTTAAGGCCGCTAGTTGATGAGCTGAAGGATTTATGGACAAACGGTGTTCGCACGTACAATAAATCAACTGGGAAGATGTTCACTTTGCGGGCAGCAGTTATGTGGACTGTGAATGATTTTCCAGCATATGCAATGGTTTTTGGGTGGAGCACAAAGGGTTATATGGCATGTCCTGTATGCAAGGAAGATGTAACTTCTGGTTGGCACGCAGGAAAAGTTTGTTACCTTGGTCATCGGAGATGGTTGCCATGGGACCACGAGTGGCAAGAAAAAGATAAAGAGTTTGACGGGAACACAGAGCGTCGCCTCAGACCAAGAGAATGGTCCGGTGATGAGATCGTGGAACAACTTAACCGTTTGGATTTTGCTCCGTTCGGAAAAACAGTTAACCGGACCAGACCTTCTACACATATGAACTGGACTCACAAGCCTATGTTTTTTGAGCTCCCATATTGGTCAAAACTCAAATTGAGGCACAATCTAGATGTGATGCATGTTGAGAAAAATGTATTTGACATATTGGTGGGCACGATTCTAGATATCGAGGGCAAGACAAAGGACACAATCAAAGCCCGTCTTGATTTGGAAAGAATGGGCATACAAAGGGGTTTATGGATGAACAGGGACAATGACAAAGCTAGAAGGGATCTTGCATTCTTTTCTATGAAACCGAATGACAAAAAAGAGTTTCTAAAGTTTGTATCGTCTGTAAAGTTTCCTGATGGGTATGCTTCTAATATCGCACATTGCGTGAATGTTGACGGGGGTAAATTTACTGGACTGAAGAGCCATGAATGCCATGTGTTTATGCAACGCCTACTTCCTGTGGGTATTCGACATCTATTGCCGGAAGATGTTGTGAAGCCAATCATGTTGTTATCCAGATTTTTTTCCCAACTGACGGCAAAAACATTGCGAAGGACAGACATGTTTCAGTTGCGCCATGACATTGTCCAAGTCCTATGCAAGTTTGAGATGATATTTCCTCCAACTTTCTTTACAAGTATGATGCACGTGATGGTTCACTTGCCAGAAGAGGCATTGCTTGCTGGTCCTGTCAACTATTGCTGGATGTATCCAATAGAAAGGTATATAATCCTTATCGTTTGTCTATGCATCATTATCACAGGCTTGCTAATTTGTATCATATCGTTTTATTTTGACAGGCTTTTCGGAGAGCTGAAAAAAAGTGTACGCAGTAGGGTGAAGCCCGAAGGATCAATTATAGAGGCTTGGGTTCAATATGAGTCGCTTACGTTATGTGGAATATATTTAAAAGATGTGGAGACGGCTTTCAATTGTCCTCAGTGCAATAACATCGGAGGTATGAGAAAGGAAAAACTTTCTGTTTTTACCTAAAGCGCACGACCCTTTGGAGATCCTGGACGAGGAGAGTCGTTTTCTAGAAATGACATGGAGGTAGCGCATTGGTTTGTACGGAACAATTGTGATGAGATAATGGCATACTTAGATGAGCATGAAAAGATGATGAAGCGAGAACATCCATCACATTTAGTTGCCCAGAAACACCGTGAATTGTTTCCACAATGGTTTTTGATTTCTGTAAGTTATAAGTGTTTTGTATTTGACAAGTATAAATTGTAGTATTTAATTTTGTGAGACTAACATGTGAATGGTTTTGTATTATATTAGGTGAATAAGTTTAAATCATCGAATTCCCTCACTTACAGTGACAAGTTATATAACTTGGCCTTCGGCCTAATTCGCGCTGAATTGTTTTCGGGTTGTTATATTAACGACGTTAAATTTTTGGGGGCTGCACGAGATGACAAGTTGTGTACGCAAAACAGCGGTGTCCATGTCCCAGGTGAAGGCGAAAGTACGAACATTGATTTCTATGGCTAACTCACAATTGTCGTTCAATTGCTTTACAAAGATCGATACCAAGTGATCATGTTTAAGTGTCGATGGTTTGATAGCAACCCAAATAGGGCGGGAAGTGTTAAAATCGACCATGGCTTACTATCTGTGAACATTAACAGAACTTGGTATGATGATGACCCGTACATTTTGGCAAACATGGCAACACAAATTGTGTATCTAGATGACCCTAAAGCGGGGAGCAGTTGGAAAGTTGTTCAGAAGATGGATCATAGGAACGTGTATGCTATACCAGAACTAGACCCAACTGACAACGACGTCGACAATGTGGCTGACCAGCGTTTAGAATCTTCAATGGAAAATGATGCGGAAACACTTCGAGATACACATGTTATACAAGAGCCGTTTCAAATTCAACAAGTGTCTTCAATCGAAATACCGATTCAGTCAATTACAATTGACCTCGGGGATCTTCCAAGATTCGATGTTGCAGTGGGCCCGAGCAACGAAGATGATGTAGTTATAGAGGAGGAGGAGGAGGATTGGGAGACCGAAAGTGATGATAGCGACGATAACGAAAGTTACTATAGTTCAGATGATAAATAATTAAATTTTTTGTAATTTTATTATGCTAGTGTACAGTTAAAACATTGCGCGACAAATTATCATTCGTCACGCGATGAAATTTTGCGCGACGAAGGTTTACTCTCGTCACGCAAATATACATTATTGTATAATATATTATATATACACATATATATTTGAAATTTACGATCGAGTTAGTTCATTGTATTCATATAGGGTCATGGAGTGTAGCTGAAAAAATCATCAAAATCGGAGTTAAAATAACCGTTAAATCATGACTTTTCATTTATAACTGTTCAAAAGTTTTGTCCCGTTACTTGATCTCTGATTGTTTTTTTTTCCCATTTTTGGGGTCTAAGATCTCGAAGTATAAACAAACAAGGTTGACGGCTGGATTACTGAAACTACTTTCGTAGAATGCGTATGCCATCAAAACCATATATTCACCAACAATGAATAGTTTACTTATACTTTCGTTAAATATAACATAAGATTATGTGGTATCACCCTAGTGTAAACATCTTAAATTGAATATCAAATTTAGTAATTGTATTCATATAGGGTCAAGAAAAGTAGCTGTAAAAAATCGTAAAAATCGGAGTTAAAATAACCGTTAAATCATGACTTTTCATTTAGAACCGTCGAAAAGTTTTGTCCCGTTACTTGATCTCTTCATGTTTGTTTTTTCCAATTTTCGGCGTATATGATCTCGAAGTATAAAAAAACATGTTTGCCTGTTGGATCATTAAAACTAGTTTAGGGTTTAGGGTTTCCGCGGTTTAGGGTTTAGGGTTTACTGTTTAGGGTTTGCGCGACAAATAAGTTTATTTGGTCGCACAAAGCCTGCAGAGAACAGTCTTGCATGATGAAGGCAGGCCTCGTCGTCACGCAATCTCAGCCAGCCCTTTCACCCCCTTCCTCCTTCAACACTTGGTCAAATTTTTTTTTCGAGTTTACAGAAAGCAGACTTACGCGACGCTGTACATATTCGTCTTGCAATCTCTCTGCCAATAAACCCAAACCCCAAATTTTGGCGGAATTACAACATTGCGCGACGAAGAAATTTCTTTGGTTGCACAAAGCCTGCAGAGAACAGTCTTGCGCGACGAACTCAGGCCTCGTCGTTGCAATCTCAGCCAGCCCTTTCACCTATCACCCTCTTCCTCCTTGGACACTTAATCAAAAATTTTTGCGAGTTTACGGAAAGCAGACTTGCGCGACGCTGTCCATATTCGTCGCGCAATCTGTCTGCAAATAAACCCTAAACCCCAAATTTTGGCGGAATTACAATTTTGCGCGACGAATAGGGACAGCGTCTCGCAAAGTCTTCAATCTTAGCCGCTAAACCCTATGCCCTAAAATTTTGGCGACTAAATGTAACTCTGCGCGACGAAATTGGCTTCGTCGTGCAAATCGTAAAATGTAGTAGTGTTAAATGCATATTAAGCAATTCTTTGAAATATGTGCTTGATGTATCCTTATGTGCTTGATGTATGTTTTCTTGTAAGGAGTGTAGCTCAAATTGGTTTTGTCTTTAAGCTCATATTCCTCTTGTGCCACTCAGCCTTTAACATGCATGAATTGTATCAAATGTCATCCCCTTGCTGTCTTAACCTACAAAACACACAAACATAGGTAAGAGACTCAAAATAAAGATAAGCTAAACAAAATTACTAAGCAAAGAAGGCATGCAAATGTGTGAAATTATGACCTTATCAACCATCTACAAACAAATTGTGGGAAGCCTCATGTATTTAACTGCTACAAGACCCGACATGATGTTTGTGGTGAGTCTTATTAGCAAGTATATGAGTAATCCTACTAAGCCTCACATGGAGGCAACAAAGAGAATTTTACGATATCTAAGGGGAACAACCGATTTTGGGGTGTTCTACAAGAAGGGAGGAAAAGGAGAGTTGAATGTTTATACAGATAGTGACTATGCTGGAGACCAAGAAGACAGGAAGAGCACCTCAGATTACGTTTTCTTATTCAGTTCAGGGGCTGTGTACCGGTCATCAAAGAAACAACCGATAGTAACTCTATCTACCATTGAGGCAGAGTTCATTGCTGCTACCTCTTGTGCATGTCAGGTAGTATGGTTGAGAAGGATTTTTGAGATGCTTGGTAAAAAGCAAGATAGGCCTACAATTGTTCACTATGATAGTAGCTCAGCAATCAAACTTGCAAAGAATCCAGTGATGCATGGATGCAGCAAGCATATAGACATTCGTTTCCATTTTCTTCATGAGCTTATAAAGGTGGGAACTGTGGAAATGGTGCATTGCAACAGTCAAGAACAAATTGGAGATGTGATGACAAAACCTCTCAAGTTGGATGCATTTGTGAAGCTGCGAAGTATGTTAGGTGTTTGTCCAGAACCTTGTGTAAACTGATTGCAAGCTGCATTCAGTTTAAGGGAGGAATTGTTAGGTTGCAGTTAGAATTATATTGTTAGTGTGTTACTGCTTGGTTAATAAATCCCTATTGTTTATGGAGTATCTATTTGTTTTGACTTAGTTTGTTCCCACGTAATAGGTTTGTTAAATGTGGGTTGTTTTTCATTCTTAGGTTACTCTTTGTAAGGCTATTTAAACAGCCGCCACAGTTTTTCTTCTAAATACTTGCATCAAAAAAGCTTTTGTTTCGAACATGAGGGATAAACAACTTTTTTAAAAAAACCGTAGTTTTCTCTTTCTTCCTTGACCGGTTATTAACAGCCATAGATTCAAAGTGATCTAATGGCTGAAATTTGGGCGCATGGGGTACTGTAGAATTTGTCTTGTTAATTAAGGTCCAATCAAGGTCTAAAATATCGAGAGTTTCGGAAATATCGGTGGTCCAAAAACACGGATATATCGATGGAAATATCGAGAAAATATCGATATTGATAAAAATTGAATAAAAATCACGGAAATTGTGAGAAAAACTTGGAAATTTTTATTGAAATTTTAGAGGATGTTTATTTAGTCAATTGTCTATTATTTTATCACAAAAAACTGGAATAAAATGCATGGCATGGTGGGTTAGAGTGATTTAAGTTGATTATGTAGTGACCTGACAAACACCGTATCTTTAGAAAATATGTAGTAATTAGTGAAAGAAAATTAAACACACCACAATTTTTTAGTTATATTAATTTACTACAATATATTGCATATGATAAGATATATGAGCTTGACAATATATATATATATGATAAGGTCATAATTTCACACATTTGCATGCCTTCTTTGCTTAGTAATTTTGTTTAGCTTCTCTTTATTTTGAGCCTCTTACCTTTGTTTGTGTGTTTTGTAGGTTAAGACAACAAAGGGATGACATTTGATACAATTCATGCATGTTAAGGGCTGAGTGGCACACGAGGAATATGAGCTTAAAGACAAAACCAATTTGAGCCACACTCCTTGTCAGTCCAGTTTCGTAGGTCATCTTGCAGGCCTCATTTCAGCAACTTACACAAGTCAGATGAGGAGACATCCTTGATAGAAGTTGTTCCAATGGGTGTTTATTATAACATATCCAAAATTCAGCCCAATTTGATATATCTGGAGCCCTCAGCACATCAAAGACTGAACCATGTCCACAGAAATGTCATGTTGGCTGCCATCACATTTAATGTGGCTACATCCCTAGAGCCATGTGCTACACATGGGCAGCCACACATGGGAGTCAAATCAGCTCAGAAGCTCAGAAAGATGAACAAAAGTCAGCTGGAGCAGTTGGCAAGTATGGGCAGCTGGAGCAGTTGGGAGCACCTAAGAGAGGTGTGCTTCACCAGCCAAAAGGGAGGATGAAATTGAACTCTATAAATAGAGAGCTGCACACTCATTTAGGGGAGACACACACATTCACTTCATCCATTACTCTCATACACACATTCAGATTCATCACAAAGAGAGAAGGGAAATTGGAGCTGTCCTGGGAACTTCCTTACTACCATCATCTAGTTCTTCTCCTCTCTTTATCCTATCTATGTATTTCTTATTTTATGTATTCATAGTTATGTCTAACTAATCCATTTAGTTAGGGCTTAGGATGAAGCCCTAGTCATGAATATTCAATGTTATGGATGATTTTATAGTTAATTGATTTCCTTGCTTTTATTATCAAGTTGTTAATCTCCAGTTTATTATGTACTTGACGTATGTTTTCTTGGAGTAGCTAACTAGGATTTTATGCATCTAGCATAGGTTGGGAAGGGGTTTAGATTCACCAATTCTACTCTCCTTTCACAAGCAACACATGAATGGCCTAAGAATCATTCAAGGGGTTAATAACCATAGGTTGACTAGGACAGATACCATTTTCTAGGACTTGTGTGATTATCATATTCTCAAGGAGCTTAATGACTCTTGTATGCTTTATTATAAGTAGATATCATGCTTAGGTTGCATATTAGAGATCACGTGTTGTGTAGATACCATGCATAATCACATGCCTTAGGAGAATCATGCATCCTGCACCTAGATACCATAGACTTGTATGCGATAATCTATTGTTGATGAAGCTTGAGTCAATTTCTATGCATTCATAACTTGGATAGGAAAACTAGTGGTGGATTCTAAGGCTCTAACACATCTCAATCATTGTTTCACAACTTGTTGATTGCTGCCAGTGTTTACTTTCGAGTACTTTCATTTCACTTTCTTCTTTTCATTTCAACAACAAAACCCCCTATTTCGAGTGCGTGTGTGGTGCTAGGATTCTGTCCTAGACCTTGAGTAATTAGCAAGAGGCATTGTTGAATTCGACCTTGCCTTTATCTAGTTAGTTAGTTTCTTGTTCTATGTTTTTCTAGCATTCTAAGTAATTTAACTTGGAACCAAGTTACCATTCTCCATGGGATCGACCTCGTATTTACATAAGCTATACTATAAACGGTTCGTGCACTTGCGAGAATTAAAGTTGCTATTTTTAATTGTTAAGAATTGGCTCAACAATATATGAGTAACTTAGTACCACATAGAAAGAATTCCTATTAAAGTTAAAACTTAGTATCACATATAATGAACAATATTAAAACTCAATAGTGAATAATAATACAACTCCATAATATATATATTTTGTCAAGCTCATATATCTTATCATATGCAATATATTGTAGTAAATTAATATAACTAAAAAATTGTGGTGTGTTTAATTTTCTTTCACTAATTACTACATATTTTCTAAAGACATGGTGTTTGTTAGGTCGCTACATAATCAACTTAAATCACTCTAACCCACCATGCCATGCATTTTATTCCAATTTTTTTGTGATAAAATAATAGACAATTGACTAAATAAACATCCTCTAATTTCAATAAAAATTTTCAAGTTTTTCTCACAATTTCCGTGATTTTTATTCAATTTTTATCTATATCGATATTTTATCGATATTTCCATCGATATATCCATGTTTTTGGACCACCGATATTTCCGAAACTCTCGATATTTTAGACCTTGGCTAAAATATTGCCCATTCAAAAAAAACGATATTATCGACAATATTTCGCCGATAATATCGATATTTAAGACTGTGGGTCCAATATCGTAAACAGAAAGGGATTCCTAAAAGGAAATTGGTTTGGGCTTTCCTTTTCTTAATTCAGCTCCCTTTATATAACTCCACTCTCTCATAACTAGTTTCACTCAAAGCTCTCATTGGTGTGGTTTGAAGTTGCTTGTTCCAAGCTTTCCCCTCCTCCAAACCAAGATGAAACTCATGATGAAGCTCTTCGGCAGCAGTTTCAACTCCTCCGAATGCAAAGAGACGGTGGAGACAGTGGTGGTAAAAGCGCGATTCTTTAGTACCTTAACCCAAATAAAGAAGTTGAATTTGCCATTTAAACAGAGTGCTACTATTTCCACCCCTATCCTATTTTTCCACCCATCTTATCTTAAAAAATTTAAAGATAAATTTACCCCTTAGTAAAATAACTGCTAAGAACTTGAGGCAAAAACCTCAACTCACATAACCCTACACGAGATAATTACTATGGGAATCAATAGACTATTCAGGGGATTTTAAGTCCTAATTTTTTTAAATGAGTCACAGATTACAATAAAAACTTTGGTATAAAATGAAAGTACATCAACATTTTCTTGGCTAATGCAGACGTGGATAAAAGCTATGGGTGGGCAAGCTCCAAAAGTAATAATCACTGACCATGACAAATTAAAAAAATCAGTTATCTCAGAGGTGTTTCCAAATGCTTATCATTGTTTTTGTTTGTGACATATTTTGGGGAAGGTTTCTGAAAATCTTGGCCATGTACAATTAAACGGCATGAAAATTTTATGGCGGAATTTGAAAATTTTTATCTGTTTGTAATATAAACTTTGCATGATACCAAGACCAATTAAACCTAGGTGCTTTATGATTTCCATACGTTATTCTTCTTGGCATGAGACTTGGCGTTGGTTCTCATTGTGCTTGCTCTCGTAGTAGAAGAACTTGGATTTGAGACTTATGCACTGGATTCATACATATTTCTTGCACATTTTATTCCTCTTGGTACAAAGTGTGCTTGATTTGCTGAGGTTTCACTTGTCTTATTTCCTTCATTTGTCTGTAACTGTTGTTTGCTTGGATTTGCTGAAGTTTTCCATCTTGGATCACCTTCCATTCACCTATACCAAATCAAATTTCATTGCCAACTTCTCAACATTTAATATATAAACAAAAATTGAAAATCTCATTATCTTTACTTGAGGTCTTTTTGCTTGCTTCCTCATTATGACCTTCTTGGCCACACTTGCTGCAGTTGATCTTGATGAAGCATCTTAGAAGTTTGTTTGGATTTAAAGGAGGTCGAACCTCATCTGGCTCCCTACATCTGAGCATCCTCGGTCTCCCAACTTGCTTGTGATATTTTGGGGGTCTATAAAGTGACCCCATGGTGAATTTTCATGATAATTAAATCACAATCACCTACACAAACACACGAATGTTATTTATATAAAATGTAACAGTTGCAGCCGACACATCCCCCACACAACAAAGTAATTTACTTGCAAAAGGACAAGACACAGTAACCCAAAGCACAAAAACAAAGCAATAGCATATAAAGCAAAAGAAAATAAAGAAAGAAAAAAGGATCGTATGGATCATATCCTTCATTGTCATATAAAAAACAAAAACTTCAGATATTCCCAAGTAGAAAGCAAAGCTTTACCGTAATTTGGAGGGTAGTAGTGCGGAGTCGCCATCATTGCCAATGTCCCTGGAACTGGACAACTTGTTTCCTAAAAAATAATTTGAAACCCTAAAGTTTGACTGTTTTTAATGCTTAAAAGTATTGCTCTTGTCTTCTCTGATTTTTTTTATTTGAAAAAGGGGCTTTACAAAGGGTTTATATATTAGAATTACTAAAATACCCTTGAAAATTGATGGGAAATTAGATGACCTTAAAGTCATATGACAAATCATGAATTTTGAAAAATGGTAAATTACTCGAATGGTCCTCAAACTTATACCTGATTTATATTTTGGTCTCCAACTAAATTATTCGTTCAAATGTGTTCACTCATTTTATATTCGTTCTTGTGATGGTAGGGTAAAGTTCCCCATTGTCTTGAAAACCTTTGACTGGTCAACAAGTCAACTTTCTTTTGTGTATGAGCGTGCCACTGCTAGCACTAAAAACTCTAGCAGACTTCTTTAAAAAAATGGATAACTTGCGCCCCAAGTTACTAATTTCTAAATAAACGATTATGAATTTGGGTGAGGAATATCTCCCAAGTAAGTTCTTTTCTTGCCTTTCTTCACAATTTGTCACAGTACAAAACTGGTAGTTCTGGCCAGAATAAATGATAAGAAAGTTGACTTTTTAGGTAAAACTGTCTTTTACAAAGCTTAAAAAGGAAAGACCAACTCTAAAAGAGATAAAAGAGCGTTGGGTATGTCTGTTCTGGATTGGACTATCAACACCTTCAACTGTCATGTTTCAGCTATAAATTGATACCAATGTTCGAGTTTGGCAGAGCTTTAATCTATTTCAAGCCTTGGAAGGCTTCTGGAACTGGCAGAATTGGAGCCTCCTCAGTCTGAAAGGGGCAGAAGTGGCTGGTTTTGCTGATCACTGAGCTGGAGCTGCACTGTAGTACATGTTCTGCTTGATCAAGGCTCTTCATAAATTTGTTGAGGTTTTCATATTTGTAAAACCCGAACTCTGCTTGTTTTGGCTTGTGTTGAATCAAATTTGCAACGAGAGAAATCTTGTTTTGTATGACTATTTCTCTAAAACTGAACTGACTTTAGAGATTCTGAATTCTAGCTGACTTGTTTGTTGTGGCTCAATGAGCTTCGGTTACTTCAGTGTTTTGAAGATTTTTGAGATCAAGTGATCATTTTGAGTTTTTGCTTTTGATTGGTTTTTTGGCTGTCCTTTGATCTGTTCACCCCCTTTCATATTTATAGAAAATGCTGGAGTGGGTTTTCTAATCTTTTAATAATGGACGACAGATTTCCTAAAAGAAAGATCTTTTATTTTAAATGTCAAAGAAAAAAGGGATTTTTATCTATTCTGCAAAGAGCTATCAACAGTCAGTTCTTATAGTGATTGCTTCTCTGTTTTTTGAAAGAAAACCTAATTTTTGACCTCTAACTCCTCTTTGTAAGACTTCAATATGCCATGATGGTTAGTTTGATTTTCCAGATGAACAACTCCCTGCACCCCACTTATCTCTTTAGAAAAATGTAGTCTGCTTATCCCTTGGAAATGATGCCTGTCGTGATGTAGAATTATATAGAAATGGATTTTGATCTTCTTTTGACTAAAAAGACTGGAGATATCTTCCTGTTTTAAGACATGCCTTCATTAACTCCCTATCAACTCTCTTGTGATAGTTGAAATTGTTGACTTTTCAAAGTTAGGCAATCACGTGGGTTTTCTGAGAATAGACTTTCCAAGAAGAATCTGCTGACTTGTTTTTAGGCTTCTTGAGAGTAATGGTGAGATTTTTAGAAGCTGGGCCCAATCCAATTTTTTTCTTTTAGAATTTTTATTGATATGTTTGGTGGTCAATTTTGCCATTTTTAATTGGCAATTTTATTGACCTGCTTCGTGCTTTTTTACAACTCTTCCACTTCGTAAAAGACATGGGCCTTCGATGTGGATTGGGCTGTTTTTCTGAATCAAGGCCCATTCTTTTATTTTTTGCTTTGTGGGCTTTTGTAAGAATGAGCTGTTGTGCAGAGTGTTGGTCCAAACATAAGGAGAACGCTGGTGGCTGTCAAAAATTGACATGGGCTCTTTGATTTTGTATTGGGCGTGCCGAATTAGGCCCAAACAAAATGGTCCATCAACTCTATATTATTTACTCCAGTGGTCCTACCATCTAATTTTCTGTTTGATTTAACTTAATATAATGATCAATTTGCCCTCATATTTAATGTAAATATTGACAGAATGTAACGATAGGACCAATAGAGTGAATAATATAGAGTTGATGGACCATTTGAACGAATAATTTAATTAAGAGACCAAAATGTAAATTGAGTATAACTTTGAGGACCATTTGAGTAATTTACCCTTTGAAAAATTAAGGTGACATTTCTCTTTAAAAAACAAAATTAGATGACAAATTCAAATTTGTGTATAAGTTGATGTGACATTTCTACAAAAAGGCATTTATTTATATATATGTAACATGCTTTCATTCATAGGCATTATATATATACAGTCCCTTTTTGTTAAGGGATCTCTCAAATAATTTTATTTGAGGGGCTCCCTTTAGGGTCCCCTACGAATTTTTTTCAACGATCCAAACAATCTATTTTTTATGTCTACATTCATAGATCATCCTTGCAAAAAATTAGACAGATCAGAAACTGTTTTGATATCCAATTGTGTCTTACAAAATCAATGTATAGGGTGCTTCAAAAAAATACTAAAATTTCAATAATTCAATTGAGTGGTCAAATGATATCGGATTCAAGTGAGTTTTTATAGAGATGTTCTTTGAATGAGTATCTACAAAATAGATGGTTGGATTAGTGAAATATAATACGGAGTAGACCCTACAAGGGTGTCCCTCAAATAAGTTTATTTGAGGAATCCCTCAACAGAAGTTCTCTAATTTTTTGCAAGGATAATTTATGAATGTAGACTTAAAAAATAGATGGTTTGGATTGTAGAAAAAAAATTTGTTGGGTACCCTAAAGGGTGTCCCTCAAATAAAATTATTTGAGGAATCCCTCAATAGAATGAGACTATATATATTGGCATATTGCTTGAGAATTCATGTGAGTGTTTGTTTTATTTTGACCATTCATTTGGGGCGGGACAGGTTGTTGATTGGAGGGAGCCTGGAAACTAATAGCTTAATTGGTTGACAATTATATGCAAATCATTTAAATTTTAAGTGCAAGAATAACATATATTAGTTCTTTAACCCAAATAAAGAAGTTGAATTTGCCATTTAAATATAGTGCTGCTATTTTCACCCTCTATCCTATTTCCCTACCCATCTCATCTTCAAAAATTTTAAGTCAAATTTACTCCTTTGTAAAATGACTTCTAAGAACTTAGGCAAAAATCTCAACTCACATAACCCTACACAGGATAATTACTATGGGAATCAACAGACCATTCAGGGGTTGTTTGGCACGGCGGATTATCATGGGCTAGATTAAATCCTGGGACTGTCTCAAATTAAATCAGATTGGTCTAAGCTGGATTAAGTACTGACCTACGTTTGGTGCTGCGTCGGACTAAGAAGCTGGATTGTAAAAATAGTGAAGACCTATGTTTGGTGATGTGTAGGACTAAAAAATAATTCTTATAATATTTAAATTTAATTGGGGTTTTTGACCTAAAAGATAAACAAATGCTACAAAGAAACCCAATTCAAAGATTTATAACAATGACAGGACCCGACCCAAATTCTACTTTGGAATCTTTGTCGAACCCTGTACATGTCTAACACCTGGCAGGTGCCGGGCACAATTGACCAAATTGCCCTTCTAAGACTCAAAATTTCTTTAGGGTTTGACTTCTATCGAAAATTCGGCAGAGTCTCCCCTGTAATTTGCTCGTTTTCCAAAATTTTCACCTATACAAAATGCAACTCACATATCCACAAACGTTTAGAAAGCATCAGACAACTAAATCTGAATGGCCTCAGCCCTCATTATACCACATAAATCATTTAGCCATCTGAATCTGATTTCAACTCTCAGAACAGCATGGATACGTTATCAATTGCCAATATGACCTAACTGAGCAAATTTTCAACACTAGATTCTGGGGTTGCACTTGGTAACTCTAGTAATGAAATTGATTATAAAGATTGGAATATCCCCAAAATTCCTAGTCAAGAAATTTATAAGAAAAAATGGTCACTTTCTAGTTTCAAGTCAACCACCCATGTGAAAACAGTCGAACAAGTCTATGCCTTAAGCAAAGAACATGAAATATGCCAATTGTTAAACCTTGAGCCAATAAAGAAACACAAAAATGTTGGAAACAATTTCCTTCACATTGGTCTAGTTCAAGTAGCAATCAAACCTCATACCAGATTAGGATTAAACGCTTCTTTTCTACTCTGTCTAAGAGATGCTAGATTTACCAACTTTAGTGACAGTACCCTAGGAATAATTGAGTCAAGTTTGTTTAACGGTCCAATCCATTTTGACTGTTACCTAGACGTCACAGTAAGCCTTAGTGGTCCTCATATTTTGAAAACCCTAACATTGAATATTAAAACTTCCGGGTATAAAGTCTTACCAAGTACCCAGCCTTTAGCTTTAGTTTACAGAATTTATATAAAGTTACAGGCACGAACATGAATTTCCAAGCCCTAAATTAAAGTCCAAAAGTTCAGACCTTGCTTATACAAAGTAGTAAAGCCAATGCCAACATAAGGGTTCCCCATACAATCAAGTGGTTAGATGTCACTCTTCCCTTAGATTGGACACTAACCACAGAAAATCAGCCAACTCCCATTCAACATAGTCTAAATAATTTAGATTATATTCAACAGTATTTAGATGGTATAGTTATATATATATATAGTTCCCTTCAGTTGAGGGATGTGGCGCTCAGCCGTTGATCTATTTTAATGACCTTGTGTGGTTGAGATTGGATTACATCTTTTAACTCTTGACCCACCACAAACTCCACTTACGCTTGGGAACGACGTACGTTGGGAAACCAAACGTCTTTCTTCTTCCTCCAACGCTTGGAGACCTTTCACACAGACCAAACGAAGTGAAGCAGAAGACTCACCATCGTCAGTTGAAGAAAAAGACCCACCATCGTCAGTTGAAGAAGAAGACCCACCATCTATGCGACAGAGGTATGCTATCATGTGTACGAAGTACAAAATTTTTGGATGAGTTCTGATATGGTTTTAATGGGTTTGAAGTTCACTCCTCCAGATTTTTAATGATTTTTTGAAATTTTGGAATATCATGTGTATGAAGTACAAAAAAACATAATTTGATTAATCGAATTTCGATTTTGGGTTTCTGTGTGATGAGTTTCAATTTGGGTTCTATTGAGTAATTCTTAATTTGGGGGTTCTTGCTAATTATTGTTAGTTTTTTCAGTGTTAACCCCAATTTATTTATTCAGGGACAAAGTGCTGCTAGAACAAGATGTCAACCCAATTCAGGATGAGGGTCCAATAATTCACAACAGTACTTCTCAGTTACAAAGTGGTAAAAGATGATTGTTGATTTTGCTATACTAGTTCAGTATCTTAGTTCAATCTCATGGGGCTCTGTTTTTTGTACATTATATAAAGTAGAAGGTAAAAAGAAAATGAAATGTAGATGTTTCATACACTTTTTTCCTTGACAGATAGTTTTGATATGTATAGAACTATATCAGACATTTTGCTGCTTTCAGGAGAAAAAAAAAAGAAAAAAGAAAAAAGAAAAAAAGAACAGCATTTTGCTAATGTGCTACCCAATAATAATGTTACTGGCTTTCTATCAATGTGAAACATTCAAAGTGATAATGATTGTACTACTTTTTGTTTAGATGAATACTTGCTGGATTTCAACTCGTGAAATTTATTGAAGTTAATAATCAATATGACCACTTTGCTTTCAAGCAATTCTATTGTTGAAGGGCTTTGTGAATACAAGGCTAACCTCTCTGTCCAAAACTCAATATTATTTGTAATAACTGTAGTGTGGTCTTACTTTAATTTTTTTTTTTCTTGCATTGCAGGATTGTAGTGGAGAGTAATCTTGTTCGTTCACTCTTGAAGTCCAACATCTGATGTACTCTGGATCTAATCTTTGCTGGTATTTGTTTAAACTCAATAAAGATTATGTAGCTCTTTTCTGTAATAAGGATGGATTTTGTAGCTCTTTTCTGTAATAGATGTTGTACATAATTGTTTTTCCCTTCTGTAATGAATACTCGATGTTATTAAGTTTATTTGATCTTAGGAATGAAAACTTCATTCAGTTCATAGTGCGGCAGTTTTCCCGTGTTTTCTCTTTCACTTTTTCTGAACTTAAGTGTTTCACTTTTTCAGTAATAGCAAACTCATCCAAGACATTTATTCATATAACACCAAAACTTAACTATGATATTAGAGAATAGCAGCAAAACAAATTTGTTTCCTTTTAATTGAAATGATTTCTGAATGGTTTTCTTTGTTCAATACGCTACACATCAAAAGGCATTCTAATGAAAACAAAAAGTACAAACACAATCTTTCCATTAGGAGGCTAGCTGCAGGAAGCTTGATTGGGCAAACATAGTCTTTTCTTCAAGTATGTCAGTGCAACTCTACAACCCAAGAAATAGGTGGAATCACTATAGTTCGAAACATCATCTAAAAAACTCATCATCCTGACAAGACAAAGTAAATGAAAAAAGAAATAAAAATTTATCATTCTTAATAACAAGCAAATTATATAGGTGGAAGAATTATTATCCATGTCATCAACAAAATTCTCCATATAAGTTATGTGTATAACTATAATTGCCTTTGACGAAGAACTATTATCCATGCCATTAAAAGCATCTTTGTCAACATTTGAAGATCTATCATGGTCAAAGATAACATCACAAAGTTACACAGGAGGTTAATACATAATAATAAAAAGGAAAAATACAAATAAATTTGCATTCTTACAATTTTTGAAGCATAGGATAGTTCCTTTTGTCGTGTGTTTGTCCATATTTTCCACACCCATTACAACACCAACCTTTGTATTTTTCTCTTGCCAACTCCTTTATGCCCTTAAGTCTTTTCCCACTTCCTTTTGCTTTAACAAGATCTGGTTCATTTATACTAGTTTCAAAAGCAATACTTCTCCTTGCAGAAGGTAGTACTTCTTCGGCACCATGAAACAATGGTTTAATCCTCTCAATCAATGAATGCAATGCCTCACAGAAGATTTGACTAGCCTCATCACTTAGGAGGAGTACAAACACAATCTTTCCATTAGGAGGCTAGCTGCAGGAAGCTTGATTGGGCAAACATAGTCTTTTCTTCAAGTACGTCAGTGCAACTCTACAACCCAAGAAATAGGTGGAATCACTGGAGTTTGAAACATCATCTAAAAAACTCATCATCTTGACAAGACAAAGTAAATGAAAAAAGAAATAAAAATTTATCGTTCTCAATAACAAGCAAATTATATAGGTGGAAGAATTATTATCCACATGTCATCAACAAAATTCTCCATATGAGTTCTGTGTATAACTATAATTACCTGTGATGAAGAACTATTATCCATGCCATTAAAAGCATCTTTGCCAACATTTGAAGATCTATCATGGTCAAAGATAACATCACAAAGTTACACAGGAGGTTAATACATAATAATAAAAAAGGAAAAATACAAATAAGTTTGCATTTTTACGATTACTGAAGCATAGGACTGTTCCTTTTGTCGTGTGTTTGTCCATATTTTCCACACCCATTACAACACCGACCTTTGTATTTTTCGCTTGCCAACTCCTTTATGCCCTTAAGTCTTTTCCCACTTCCTTTTGCTTTAACAAGATCTGGTTCATTTATACTAGTTTCAAAAGCAATACTTCTCCTTGCAGAAGGTAGTACTTCTTCGGCTCCATGAAGCAATGGTTTAATCCTCTCAATCAATGAATCCAATGCCTCACAGAAGATTTGACTAGCCTCATCACTTAAGATGACTTTATCAATCACATTTGAATATCGTTGGAATAATGCACTGCGCTTTCCTATTAAGGAGTTCTCAACAGATATCTCAACACCATCATTGTCAACCACAAGATCAGATCTAGCAAATCTAGTCCATCTCTTCAAAATATATTGATATGGCAATTCATGAAGCTGACGTATTTTGTGCAAATATGCCAACGTATGGCTACATGGGATTCCCAAACTCTCAAACATATGACAGCTACATGATGCAAAATCTACATATTTGTCATAAACAATCAGCCGGTTTCTTTTTTTCTTTTTGTCATCCATATGTACAACTTTATATGTGCAGTGAGTGACATTATCTTCTGTAAGCTCAACATTGTTGCAATAACTCTCCCACAACTGATCTTGAAATTTATAGAAGTAAGTACGTGTGTATATATTAGCCATTTATCTATCCATCATTATAGGGCACTTAGTTTTTGCCTTCTCATTGATATCAGTGTGATCTGCCATCAATTCCAAGTGTCGTTGGTGTAAAAGTCCTCTATTAAACTGAACCATAAAGTCCACCAAGGAATTGTTTTTTGATACATACCTCTTGAAAAATGCATGCCCACTTTCTGCTCGCTGACTACTAGACATTCCACATGAGAAAATATGGTTCACATAAGCTGGCACCCATTTCGATCGAATATTAAATATTGATTGCAACCATGTATCTTCATTTAACCCGCTGTTCTCAACAATTCTCTTCCATCTCAAGTCAAACTCATCTCTACTCTCAGAATCCCAAACACATTCTCCAAATTGTTGATAGTGAAGAGTACACTCGGGCTTGTCAGAGAATTTATTCAAAATATGCCAGCTACAATACCTATGAAATGTGTTTGGAAGAGCTTCTGAAATGGCTTTTGTCATTGCTGGATCTTGATCAGTAATAATAATTTTTAGAGCATTACCTGGCATAGCCCTCAAAAATTCTCTAAACAACCAAATGAAAGAGCCTGCAGTCTCGTCACTTAAGAATGCCCCGGAAAAAATAATTGTCTGACCATGGTTGTTTACTCCCATAATTGGTGCAAAGATCATACAATATCGATTGGTGGTGTAGGTAGCGTCGAAGATAACCACATCACCATAAAACTTGTACGATTGCCTAGAGATTGCATCAGCCCAAAAACATCAAGTAATCTTGTGTTCAATATTTGTCTCAACCTTGAATATGAACCCTGGATTTTTTTCTTGCTCATTCATGAAATGATCAAACAACATTTCTCCATCATGACCCTTGATCTTCATACGTCTATCTCTGTTGGAGTTGTACATATCTTGTTGAGTAAAACCAACATTTTCAATGCCTCCTACTTGTGTTGCTAGAATGTCATATTGTTGGTGTGTGGATACATTTACGGATATTAGTTGTTGTGCTACAAGTTGATCAACACTAGAAATTCGACGATGAGACTTTAATAAGTGGCGTCTTCGTGGGGTTGTCATTGGATGAGTATGAGCCTCTTCAAATATGGTGACTACGTATCCACCATATTTTGATTTAACAACTATTAGCCGTGCCTTACAAGACTCTCTACCTACTCCACGACGCCTTTTTACAACACCGTTTGTTTCAGTTGACCAACTTCCCTCTTTATTGCAAACGTACTCTTTTCGTATGACCTCTACGTCTTTACTCTTCTTACTAGAGTATGATCGAACACTAAACCCAGCTTCCCTTGCATACTGATTGTAAAAGTCATACACTTCTTCTAATGTTTCAAATTGTTGACCTTGGAAGGGAGTGAGCTCACCAATTACTTGAGGATAGAAAATTGATACAGAAGGATTTGTTTCCGAATCAGTTTCCATGTGAACTAATATTCCATTATTAGCTTCCATAGTTGAACAATAGGTGAGCAAATCTGTTTAACCACAGATACACTTTAATCACAAAACATGGAAATATATATGACATTCTGTTTTTTCTTCTCAAATATCAATTAAGAGTAGATAAAAAATATATTATATGTATATGAAATTCTGTTTTCTTGTCTTCTTTTTTTTCCTTAATCCAAAAGACTAGATTAAAAAAAGAGGAAAAAAAAAAAAAAAACAGGAAAACCCACTCTACTGCAAATATATTATGTAAGTGAAGATCAATTACCTTATGGGAAACCCCAGGTAGATTAATCAATAACCAAGAATCACAAGAAACACAAACCATGTTGAATGGAGCATTGAAAGCAAGAGTTTAATTGTAAACTACAAAACTACAGTACTCCAAAAAAATAAAAAATAAGTAGCCTAGAGTCACAAGAAACACAAACCATGTTGAATGGAGAATTGAAAGCACAAGTTTGATGGAAAATTACATAACTACAATACTCAATAGAAAAAAGTTGTAGAATTGTTGATGAGTTCTTAAAATCCATATCAAAACTAAGGATACAAAACTCCAAATCGAAGAACCATGGTATAATTGATTTATCATACAACATCTAATCAATATGCTTTCTCTAACTATTGAATAGCAAGCCACCCATAGCAACAGCCCGAGAACGAAGAATGACCTTAATTATATACATCGAGCACAAGTCTGCAGAAAAAATAAGATGGACAGGCTAGAACAACCATCTATTGTTTAAATGAATATGCTTTTTCTTACTTCATACACATGATATTCCAAAATTTTAAAAAACCATTAAAAATCTGGAGGAGTGATCTTCAAACCCATTAAAACCATATCAAAACTCATCCAAAAAATTTTAAATGAATATGCTTTTTTGTACTTCATAATACACATGATATTCCAAAATTGTTGGAGGAAGAAGAAAGACGTTTGGTTTCCCAGCGTACGCCGTTCCCAAGAGTAAGTGGAGTTTGTGGTGGGTCAGGAGTGTGAAAATGGGTTAAAAGATGTAATTCAATCTCAGCCACACAATGTCATTAAAACAGATCCAACGGTTGAGCGCCCCATCCCTCAAATAACACTATTTGAGGGATCCCTCAACTGAAAGGGACTATATATATATATATATATATATATATATATATATAACAGAATGCCTTAAAAGTGAAACTTACAAAACCCCTTAAAATACCCTTGCTTAACAGAAATGTTAGAACACCACAATTTAATATAATAAGGGCAAAATAGTAAAAATTTAATTTGCTAAATTGTAAATAAATAAAATAAAATAAAATATATATATATATATATATATATATATAAGTAGTTACTCACCAATTCAGACACATTCCTTTTTTTCATTTCCTGCCCTCCCCACACTCCCCACATATTTCTCTCTTTTTAATTGTCTTTTCAGTTTTTTTTATTTATATATATTGGATCATGAGTTTTTACATGTAGTTATTGTTCACGAGTATTTCGCTATTTTTGAACCATTGGAATAATCAAATCATTTGAGACATGACACATCTGCAAACTTTACAAAATCTATAATTTAAATTTGTTGAAAATTCAATTAAAAATATAAAAATAAGATTAAAAAGTCACAATATCCAAAATTGGAAAAACCAGAAAGCCAACTCCCCCTCTCAGGCCCTATACCCCATCCCAACCACCCCTAAGCACCCCAACGCCACCTAACCGCCATACTAGCGTCCCCTACCTCCCACCCCTGTCCCGACAACTTTCGCTTCCCCTACCTAACCCCCTTTTCCTCGACCTTTCATACTCAATAGTTGAACAACAAAGTGACCACATAGAGGCGAAAAGAAAAAGCTTGCTGAGAGAGCAAATCATCCATAAGCAAAATTTTTATGAAGAAACTAGCAGCGGGCGAAGGTTGAAATTTTTGAACAATGATATGGTATGTTGGAAGCGAGATATAAATCCCCGAAAAAAAAAAACAAAGAAAAACAATGGTGCAAGCAGCAAAACTTTGCAGCACCTTCTCTCCCCTCACCTTTCGCTGAAAGGGAGTGGTTGTTTTATTTTCAATTTTAGCAATATTAATATTGTTAATTTTTTTTAAAAATTATTAGAAAACCAATTTTAAATATTTATATTGCTTATGTGTCATGTCTTATATAGTTAGATTATTTGAATGTCTGTTATAAAATGCGGAGGCTCGAAATCTCTTTATATTTGCCTAATTAAAAGACATTACTTATGAAAATTTTATTAAAAACCTATACAAAAAATACAAAAAATGTGCCAAGAGGCTTGTTTTATGATTTAAATGCAAAAACAAAAAGGAAAAAACGATCGAATTGATTGACCAGTGAGGTCGTAAGCTGGTCTCTCTTGGGAGTCGAACATTTGATCTTTCCAGGGCTCCTCTCTTTGGACCGGTCTGACGTGTCGAAACAGAGAGCAAATTGTAACCGGTTCGGACCACCGGGCCGGATCGGACACGCCAAGAGCAACAAAAGAGAGATAGAGCGAGCAGCACAGCGAGCGTGAGATGTTGAAGCTCAACCCCATATTTTGCCCGAAATAAACAAAATCTCCAACAATTTCCATTTCCATTTCCATTTACCAAATCCTAGAAATTTTTCTCCCTCTTTCTCCCATTTTCTTATGCCAAACCCTAAAATTTTCCTTCACTTTCCTCCCATCCAAACACCCACCCAGCCAAAATCCCACTCTAGTATTCTTAATACCAAAATTTAAAGGAAAGGCCCAAAAAATAAATAAATAAATAAAACCAAAATAAAATAAAATTGACAGTTGTCGTCGATGGCCGAGGAGGAAGGTCTCGAGAGGGGCGAGATCAATGGCGGACTAGCATCCATGGACTCCATCGATTCGCGGTGGGTTTTTCAGGACGAGGACGACTCCGAGGTCGACGATGAGGAGGCAGAGGACGATGTGAGGCATCGGACGGTTGTGGATTCGGAGGACGATGAAGACGAAGACAATGCCGAGCAGCGCTTGATTCGCACTGGGCCTCGCATCGATTCCTTTGACGTCGAAGCGCTCGAGGTCCCCGGCGCTCTGCGAAACGAATATGAGGTGCTTCAAGCTTTACGATTTGCATTTTGGTTTCAGTGCCAGTAGCATCGCTCTTTTGGCATTGCTTTGCATGAACTAGAAATCAATGCTTGTCTTCTCTTACTTCCCTATAGTGTTTTATTGTATACATCGGTCTTTCTTTGCTTTTTGGTTGATTTATATTTTGGTTTGGACATCTGATGTGAATCTAGCTGGAACAATACGGATCCACGTACTTGTGAAGCTGCCCTTTTTTATTTTTTGGGTTTTAAAAATTATTTTAGTTCTGGTGAATGTTGCTTGAAATGTCTTAGCAATGTTTATGTTGAAGCGAGCATCCAATTCACTTTAAGATTTTGTCACTCTTCAGCTTGGAGTTTAACTCTTACTTGTGTGATTGATTTCCCCTTTTGGCTAGCTGTATTTCCTGAAGGATTTAGTGCTAAGAAAATAAAATAAATAAATGAAATGCCTATTGTGTCTTATACATTTTGGGGTTGTGAGGTTATTTTTTGCCCTTCTTCTTCTTTAACTAAGAGGTCATGAGGATGGCATGAGTGGCTTCTTCAAGGCAAACATTAGTAATGGATGTTCTAACGGTGGTAATATAGATAAAGTTTGTGTTTTTTTGGGGGGGTGTCAGGTGGGTGGGAGGGGGAAGAATTCATTAACATTGACAAGAACAATAGATTGAACATATATTGCGTCATCATAATTCCCGACTTTGTGATGCTTCTGCTAGAACCTTCCACATGAAATAAAATAGAATGCTAATAACACTTATACTGTAGTTAAAATGATAAACAAGTTCACAATTATGGGAACACAATCTATGCTCAACCCATTCTTCTCCTCAAAGTAATGATTTTAGATTAATTTAAAAGGAAGCATTTTTTAAACAATCCCGATTGTTTTGGAAGGTGAAGTTACCTAGTAAAGTACAAGTAACTGGGTAGTTGGTCATGGGAGGGTCAATACTATTGGTATTATCCAACGTAGGAGACCAAATTAGTTTTCTATTGGCGAGAAAAGAGTAGAAAATGTATTTCTACTTTGTCCAGTAGCTCTTGGATTGTGGCACAAGCTCTTAGGAGAGGCAAGACAAGCTCTTTGGAGAGGTAAGGTTGTGGTTGGTGTCCTGGCCTCTTTTATATCATTTTATTTGCATAACATTGTGCTTTCTGGGGAGAAGGCTAAAGTTTGGTGGAAGTGCAGGGTTATGCCTGGGTTTTTGGTTGGTTTGTTCTGAAAAAAATTCTCGAATATTTGAGGAAAAGTTAGGGAAGGAGATGTAGGGTGTGAGGTTTTTGGTATTCCTTGCTGCCATTGGTGTAGTGGCTGTATTTAGAGATTGTGCTTTCTTCATTCTTCATTCTGATTGGCATGCTGCTGTCAGTTGATTTTGGGAGGATTAGCATTATAATGTTTTAAGTCATATGTTAACTTGTGCATCTATGAAGGAGGTGGAGTTTTAGGTTTTCAGCAACTTAGCATTTTCATGTTCGGAAGATGGTAATATTTAAACTTAGATTGTAATTATAAACCAACCAGTATGATGAATTTTCACCTTGGACTATATATTCTATGATGGGAATTCTTCTGTACACTAGCTTTTGTTGGTCTGCTGCCATGCATCTTTGTTGCTTAGCTATGTTTTGCAGTCTTTGTTGCGTTGTTTAGCTTGTATCTTCTAGTCAGATGGACGACTTGTTCCATTCCTTTTTAATGAATTATGTTCCTATGGAAAAAAGAAAAAAAATTCACGTTGGACAGGTACGTAGGCAACTGATGGTAACTTTCAATTGTGCTTCACAAAAACAGTTAATCCAGTTGCCTTATCTGCGGCCACTGGATAAAGTGTGCAGTTTTATCCAATATGGATTAATAGATTAGTATTCCTTGTACTTCATCATCTGCCTTACGGTTCATCCTGGTGAAAGTATCCAGTTTCTTTAATATGACTTCATAGATAGATATGGTTCATCTAAATCGGACTTGAATTTTGTACTGAAAGAGGGAACCTTGATACAAGAGTTCTTTTCTTGGAACATGTATCTTCCTTTTTGTTTCTTTACCCGTGTTGCTTTTTTCCTTTTCTTTCTTTCTTTCTTCTTCTTTTCTTTTATGTTTAGAATTTGGTTTTTGCTAACCTTATTTTTCATTCAAGGGAAGGAGTTAATGATACTGAAAGCTAAACTATTGAATTATGGAGATGTATGCTTTCTTTGCATAGGGCACAAATATTGTGATTGGAATTTCTTCTAATAATAAGTATATTTAATTGCAGGATTTCAGTCTTGGAAGGAAAATAATAATTGCTTTTCAGACCCTTGGGGTTGTCTTTGGTGATGTTGGAACAAGTCCATTGTATGCCTTCAGTGTCATGTTTAAAAAGGCACCAATTAATGGAAATGAGGATGTTATTGGAGCAATGTCACTAGTCCTATACACCTTAATCTTGATCCCCCTGCTTAAGTATGTGCTGGTTGTTCTTTGGGCTAATGATGATGGTGAAGGTATGCCAGACGTCGTAAATCAAGCCTTCATTTTCTGTCATCTTCTCTCTCTCTCTCTCTCTCTCTCTCTCTCTCTCTCTCTCTCTCTCTCAATACAAACCTACCTATTATGTATGTAGTACTAAAGAAAATGTTTGCCTGAATGTGTATTATCCATTTTATGGCTATTTTCCAGGTGGTACATTTGCTTTGTATTCATTGATCTGTCGACATGCTAAGGTCAGTCTTCTTCCAAACCAGCTTCCGTCAGATGCCCGGATATCAAGTTTCAGGCTAAAGGTGCCATCTCCTGAACTCGAGAGATCTTTAAAAATCAAGGAAAGGCTCGAGGCTTCTCTGACTCTGAAAAAGCTTCTTCTGACATTAGTGCTTGCTGGTACTGCTATGGTGATAGCTGATGGGGTTGTTACCCCAGCTATGTCAGGTATTTGCACAATCTGTTATTTTATTTGTTGTTGCAACTGATCAACCTACTATTGATGTAATGAAATGAAGAAATACTGCAGCGGTTCTTCTGGATGTATTGCTCTAAATTGCAAAGAGTGGGTCTGCATAAATTTTTTATGTTTTGTATTACATTGTGTTTGCTTTTTAATTTTCTTGTTCTTCTTAATGCAGTAGTGTCAGCTGTTAGTGGTCTAAAGATTGGAGTAGATGCAATTAAGCAAGGTATTGTTTACGCTGTTGAGCAAGTCTCACAAATTTGTCTTTGCGTTTGTTTTTACTATTTTTTGGGTGGGGGGTTGATATGTGACCATAGTTGCCAGTTTACATTTATGATTCTATTGGAGGGGCTACACAGTCTCTCATCAAACCACAGTTGCTTTTAGCTTGATGCAGCTTGATTTGTGGTGAGCACAAGGAAGTACTACCTTTTGTTTTTGTGTCTCAGCATTAAAAGTGTAATTAGTGTGCAACTCTGATGTGAAGCATGAATATGACCTCTTCTCTTTTCCTCATCGAACCGGAGTTACTTGTAGCTTTGTGCAGTTTGACTTGTGGTTAGCAAAAGGAAGTATTATCATTTTGTGTGTCTCTCAGCAGTAAAAGTGTAAATAGTGTGTCTGTAGTACCATTTTAAATTTGTTCTAGGTAAGTCCTGCCTTGGTGTGCTTCTCTAGCACGTGCATCAGGACATGCCTGAATGCTTCCAGTCTGATGGTTAAGTAATTACTGGCGGTTATAAATTTGAGAATTTTGTTTATTATATCTTATTTATTTTTGGTTCCTTTTACCTCTTATATCTGCCTTTAGGGCTTCCTCTGTTGTGTTGTATCGATTTCTCAAAGCTCAACATGCTCGTATATACACATGGTTCTAAGTTTTGACCAAATCATGCATGATTCATCTCATGAAAGCAGTTTTTTGAAGTGGTTAACTGGGTAGAAAATCTTTGTTTCCTATTCCTTTTCCCCTCCTCTCTCTCTCTCTCTCTCTCTCTCTCTCTCTCTCTCTCTCACTCTTGGGTTTTTATTTCATCGTTGTACATATGATAGCTGCTTATGTTGTTTTAATGTGACCTACTATTTAATATTTACTATCCTTTTTTCTTAAATTTGGGTGCAGATCAAGTGGTGATGATTTCAGTTGCCTTTCTTGTAATTTTATTCAGTGTACAGAAATTCGGGACAAGTAAAGTTGGACTGGCTGTAGGCCCTGCCTTATTCATATGGTTTTGTTCCCTTGGGGGCATTGGGATTTACAACCTTGTTAAATATGACAGCAGTGTGTTGAAGGCATTCAATCCTGTTCACATCTATTACTTCTTCAAGAGGAACTCGACTAAGGCTTGGTATTCTCTTGGGGGTTGTCTTCTGTGCGCTACAGGTAATCAATCTGGAAAACTTGGACTTTGGGGATGCGTGAGAGTTGCTATATTTGTCCTTTGTAAATGTTTGCAACCTTGATTCCACTTGTAAATTTGGTCTACTATTTTGTGTAATTAATTTTTTTTTCCCTTTTCTTTTATGAGTTTTATTGTTTTATTTTAGCATATGAGTGGATTACTTTCAACCCGAAATAATTTTCCTTAATAAAAAAATTTCTGTTTCTTACCCAAAAAAAAAACAAATACAAATTATCTTAATGTCTGTATTCCCTCACAATGTGACTTGGTCAGGAAACAAATCCATTAATGTTTTATGGTGAACTGAAAATTCTACCACCTTACCTAGATTGATTTTAGAGTGTTGGTGCCTTAGGTAGCAGAGTTATTGGCGGTCTTATAGAATGCTTTATTGGTCCAATCTAGGACAGATAGAAAGGGTATGAACGTTGGAGTCTTTGGGAGTATTAAATCTTACGCCAAAAAAAATTATGGGTAACTCTTTTCTTTCTCCCTTCAGTGCAATTTGGAAGGCCAAAATACCTCGTGAGTTATGGGTGTTGGCCTGGATTATGGCTCATGGTAGGGTGAGTACTCATGATATGGTTCAGAGGAGATGGCCTTTATTGGTGTCTCTCCACCCACTGGTGCTGTGCAAAAGTGCTGTTGAGAAGAGTTCAGGTCACCTGTTGCTCCATTGTCCTATTGCTTTGACCTTGTGAGAAGAGTGTTTAGGGAGGCCCATTTGAGTTGGGTGAGGGCGACTCCAGCTTTGTGTGTTGCATTATTGTGTGAGAGGTAGAAGTTTTTTGGTGGAAAAAGTTGGGTAGGTGTTGGTATCTTCAGAATTGAAGGATAGTTCTTTTCGAGCTAGATTGGAATTCTGCTGTAAACCAGTTTTTGTTGGTCTGCTGCAATATGTCTTTGTTGGTTAGCTATGCTTTGCAGTCTTTCTTTAATTCTTTAGCTAGCGTCTTCTACCTAGTAGACCAGTGGACAACTTTTCCGCTGAATGGTTTTGTTCCTTTTTAATGAAAGAAAAAAAAATTCTGCCAACTCTATCCCTTAGCTTGCATTCTTGTGTTTTCTTTTGAAAAAAGAAAAAGAAGGAAAAGAGGTATATGCAAATGGTGAATATTGATAGAGGTGTTAAGCTTATTATGCAAATGCGATTCTAATTTGTGTCTTTTATGATTTATGATGAACTGTGAACCTATTTATTCATTTTTGTCAACTACATATTTGTGTGTTATTGTTATTGATGGCATAGTATGTGTCAGGTTCTGAGGCAATGTTTGCGGATCTTTGCTACTTTTCTGTTCGATCAGTCCAGGTAAAGAATGTAGAAATAAGTGGTTTTTGGATAAATTTTTCTACATTTTTTTATGATACATCAAAGTGTCTCAACCTATGGTGTTGGCCTTCGCATTACTTCAATTCTAATTAATTTACTGGGTACCTTTTCTTTGCAGCTTACGTTTGTGCTTCTTGTTTTGCCATGCCTTATGTTGGGTTATTTGGGTCAAGCTGCATACCTTATGGAGAACCCAGATGGAGCTGAACAAGCTTTCTTTTCTTCTATTCCAAGTAAGCTTCAATGGTTTTTTCCCTTGAATTTGTCATCTGTTTGGACTTTCTGCGAATTTTTCAGGAGTCACACTTGTTCACTAATTCTTAGATATGTTATTTACTCATTTAATATCCCTTTGCATTTTGGAACATTGTATTTGCATAAGTTCCAGATGGAAGTTAATTCTGGAGAAATCATACCATGTCTTTGTCTGCAGATGGTGTTTTCTGGCCTGTGTTCCTCATTGCTAACATTGCTGCATTGATTGCTAGTCGTGCAATGACGACGGCCACATTTTCATGCATAAAACAATCGATGGCACTTGGTTGTTTCCCTCGCCTTAAAATCATACATACCTCCCGGAAATTCATGGGGCAAATTTATATCCCTGTCGTGAATTGGTTTTTGCTGGTAGTTTGCCTGGTGTCTATCTGCACTATTTCAAGCATTGATGAGATTGGAAATGCATATGGTAATACTCATTATGTTCCAAAGTATTTAGTCTCATTTCTTGTTCAACTTTGATCTTTGTTTGTTAACGAACTCTAAGGTTTTAAATTTGGGTTACTTGTAGATGTCTTATAAACTGACTTGTTTTCCATTAACTGACTGTTAAGGTTTGTATAGGATCTGAAGAAATGTTTTGCACCTTGTAGTAGTCACCAATATTTACACTTGCCTAGACAACTTAGTTTTCTTTCAACACTCTAGCCTCCTCTTCTTATTGCTTGTGTGTGTGCTGTTATTTTGTCTTAAAGCTATCCCCTCTCTGCTATTTATTTATTTTTATAAGAAAGTTATCCTTTTTCTTCTGTTGTTTACTCTAGTCCCTCAATTAGATTATTTATATTTTAATGCTGAAGAGCAAATATCATGCGTTTCAAAATTTATCAAGTTCCTTAATTTAGAATTTTATTAAAGAAAATTATAGTGGATAATAAAATCAATAATCCGTTAAGATGTGCAAATTTGCATCTGTTATAATATTTTATTGTTTAAAATTCTTTATGTTTAACAACAATTGTACTAATTAGGAGCCTTTGTTATTTTTTGTTAGATGCATTGCATACTACTTATTTCATCTTTTATGGATATACCATCTAAACTCCATGGAATATCCCTTTTTGTATTTGGTGAATTTCGGTTTTTTTAGCTCATTTAAAAATTTATTCTCTCTAAATTGGAACCTTATAGGTCAGTCCTACTTAACTTCTTAGGACATTCCAAATAACTTATATACGTTCTCATGAATAATTTCAACAGTTACCATCAATTGTGTTTCTTGTATATCCATGGATGAACTTAATTTTTGCATAAAATCAATTTATATACAGGTTTTTAATTTCTTGATAATGACCCTCTTTTACTACAGGCATTGCTGAGCTAGGAGTGATGATGATGACGACCATTTTAGTAACAATTGTTATGCTTCTTATATGGCAGATAAATATTATCATCGTGCTGAGTTTCATAGTAATTTTCCTGGGTTTGGAATTGACCTTTTTCTCGTCAGTTTTGTGGAGTGTGGGAGATGGAAGTTGGATAATTTTGGTCTTTGCCATAATTATGTTTTTTATAATGTTTATCTGGAACTATGGAAGCAAGCTTAAGTATGAAACTGAAGTCAAGCAAAAGCTGTCAATGGATTTGATGCGGGAATTGGGTTGCAATCTTGGGACAATCAGAGCACCGGGAATTGGCTTGCTTTATAATGAGTTGGTGAAGGGAATACCAGCAATTTTTGGCCATTTTCTAACCACACTTCCGGCAATCCACTCGATGATCATATTTGTATGTATAAAGTATGTTCCAGTTCCTGTAGTGCCTCAAAGTGAAAGGTTTCTTTTCCGGCGTGTCTGCCCAAAAAACTACCACATATTTCGTTGCATTGCCAGGTAAGATGCTAAATACCTGTAATTTAGGAGAGTTGAGTGTTGCCTTTGTTGAATCTTGTGCAAAATTTAGAGCTGAGTGTTTTTCCCTTCGTTTGCCTTTTCATCCTATTCTGTCTAGTTGCCTTCCCTGTCTGATGTCATAACTTCAACAGGTATGGCTACAAGGATGTTCGTAAAGAAAGTCACCAGACATTTGAACAGCTACTAATTGAGAGCCTTGAGAAATTCATTCGTCGGGAAGCTCAGGAGCGGTCACTAGAGAGTGATGGGGATGATGGTGATATAGACTCTGAGGACGTGACTTCGTGCTCAAGAGTTCTCATAGCTCCCAACGGAAGTGTCTACTCACTTGGTGTTCCTCTCCTGGCTGAGTACAAGGAGTCAAGTGAGCCTATATCAGAAGCAAGCACATCAGAGGAGGTGAAGCCAGGGCCTCCTGCAGACCAGACAGCTTATGATGCTGAGCAGAGTATTGAGAGGGAACTATCTTTTATACGCAAGGCCAAAGAATCGGGGGTTGTCTATCTTCTTGGTCACGGGGATATTAGGGCCAGGAAAGATTCCTGGTTTATTAAGAAGTTAATCATCAATTACTTCTACGCCTTCTTGAGAAAAAATTGCAGGAGGGGGATTGCCAATTTGAGCGTGCCCCATTCGCATCTAATGCAGGTTGGGATGACATATATGGTTTGAAGGGCGATTTTGCTACGAAAATAAGGCAAATCTGAACTTCTACACCAGAGTTGAGACACGAACGCAGCTGGTGTTATGGAAGATTGATGAGGCACACGACTTGTTGCTGCAATTTAAAACCATGAGCTTCTGGAATTTCATTGCCCTCCCTATTTGATTGTTGGCCATTTTGGTCCTCCAATCCTTGAGGATGTCACATCTCCGAAGTTTTGTACTCCTTGGCTTGTCTTCCATGCATCGATTTTTGCGGTTATGCATTTGGAAAGTGTACTGTAATTACGATGTCAAAGTTATGTGAATGTGATTTATAATGCACATCCTTCCTTCCACATCCAATTGTTTTGACATTGAATCGACTATTGTTGGATTGGCATTCATATAACTTGTATAGACATGATAGGAAATTGAAAATTATATTACGCACTTTATTACCATTCTCCTATTCATCTCTCTCTCTCTCTCTCTCTCTCTCTCTGTTATAGACCTAAAAAGGAAATTGAAATTAGCTCCAAAGAAAAAATAACATCTCCCATTAAGTATTATGCCACCTACCGTCATCAAATCCCGTATGTCAAGACATTATATTGACCGCAATTTTTAATAAAAGAAAAACACAATAAGGCCCCATTTGGTTCATGGAAAATTACTTTCCTATGTTTGGTAAGTCCAGACATGGAAAATCGTTGCCTGGCCCATAGGAAAGTAGGGGGGAAAGTGAAGTCATCCTCCTAACTTGGGTTTTATTTTCTCTTCTTATGGAAAACTTGGGGGAAATGAATCAACATTAAATACACATTTTTCATGACCATTTTGTCCCCATTAACAATTTAGAATTACAATATATAATTAAATGCATTTCTTTTTTTATTTAATTTAATACGGGTATAATTTAAAATTTATACAAACATTGTTTTCCATTCCTATTCAAAACAAACATGGGAAAGGAAATAAAGTGTTATCTCCAGATTCCATTCCCACGTTTTTTCCCAGCATTACCAAACGTGGGAAATGAATCTTCCATTTCTTATCCCTTCCCTTGGGAAATGACATGGGAAATGATTCCCCTCAAATTCATTCCGTGAACCAAACGGAGCCTAAAGGAAATACATGCAGAATCATCCCTGTAGCTTCCAATTGGCTTTGAAACTGTTTATTAACTTCCATCTCCATAAACCATCCTCCACATGGCAACAGGCAAAACCCAAGCTTTGAAACCAAACTCAAGCTTCTAGTAACCAAAACATATAGAAGACTTTAGGTGGATAGCTTGCGTGGCTGTTGGGGTTTTTAAAAAGGTTTAAGATTTCGTTCCAAGGGTATGATTTTCTCATCTCTCTTTGTTTCATTTATGAAATGGTTAAGTCTAGGAGCACACCAATACTTTGAGTTTAAAGATCCATATAAAAAGGTTTAAGATTTAAGCTCCAATATGATCTCTTGCTTCTGTTGCTTCATTTGAAAATTTTGAGTTGTTAGTAGCTTAATGAACCTTGCAAAACTTAGTTAATTCTTCACCGGCAATATTGCTTGTACGTGTGTCGAGATTTTCAGCTTATATTTTTTCTAGCTTTACAGTCATAGTCTGATTTGTTAATCCTTTAGTAAATTTATTCTTATTGTATCATTTCGCTGGTTTGCCACTTAATCAGTTGATGCTTTGTGATTCATAGTTCATGTTGAGATTTCACATTGTGATATGAGATACATATACATATTTTCCCCAATGCAGACGTCCATACGTTATTACTGTGCAGACGCCATGTATTTTCTACTACACCTCCTTACTTTCCTCCCTATTTACAATGGCGTTCGATATCTGCATAAAATAATACTAGTGATAAGACATTATAACCATACTTAAACCAAATTGAGTTTAAACATACGAAGTAATCTTATACCACATGGTTTTAACCCTAAAACCAAATTGAGGACACAAATTGAATTGCGAAGGAAGAAAATGTCAAAAATCAAGACATACACAACATAATCATAGAGCAGTAATTTTACATTCATATAATCCCACTCATAAAGGTTGAGAAATTACCACACCCACTTACAATTGGATCACAAAAACCATAGCCTTAAAAGTTCAAAAATTACCCAACCTTGAAATTGAATTCAAGGAGGCGAAACCGAAGCAGGGTTATGGTTATATATAAACCAATCTTCTTTTTCTTGTGACCCACTATTTGTGTTTAAAGTTTGGTGGCCTGGCTTGGATTGGCAACTTTCACAATAGGGTTTACAGTAGGTTAACGTATTTATTATCAATTTCTTTTCGTGATTTGCTGAAATGAATTACTTATTAGAGAATTCTCCTTGTAGTGTCAGGACTGAATTGTCAAAAATTGATGACAAAATTAAAATAGGAATTATGTTTGCAGATGATAAATGAAGTCCAATTGCAAGAGTGACTTGGTTGAAACAGAAGTCACTCCTCTACACAATCTTTCAACTTTTCCTAACAGAAGTCACTGTTTGAGCTGATTAAACACACTTGCAAAAGTGTTTCTTGGGACCAAATTGGACAAGCCAAAAAGTTCAGGGGACAGATTTTTCAGAAAAATAACCCTTAACTTTCATCCTACTAGTTTTTCGCGCCAATAGTTTAGAAATGAGCATTTGCGGATATATTGGAAGATTGTCTCTCAAATAATTTCCACTAGCACTCTGTTGTTTTAATGTCTGCCAAGCAACGCCAAGTATCGGCAAAAATGTGTTTTAAATATTACTGAGAATACAACCCATAAGTCACACTCGGTAGAACTTAAGATAGCAAGACCCTGTTGAATTAAGGATATTGTTTACGTAAAACTGGCAACACCGATGAACTGCCGCTCATCCTGGATTGAAAGATATGGTCCGAGAAGAATACCATCACAACTCAAATGTAAGCAACTTCAAAAAATTTATCCCGTTCTGCAGTAGATTCCTAAATTCTCTTTACGGCAGTATGGTGTTTGTTCTTTGGCCATCTTTCAGAATTCTTGGGATAATTGAATTGGTTAGGACCCCTATCTGCTGCCATGTTATCAGGCTGCTCCACATCTAGTGGTAGAACATGTAGAACCCTATCTTTTTGTTGGTGTTATCATCCTTTCCATTTACCATCAGAATGAGGATGTTCTTCTGCACTTTTGTCCATGAGAAGATTGGAATCCCCGTTAGTTTTCGTGTGTGCAGATCCACTATATATTTCTCCCTGTTTTGATGAAAACTTGTATCTTAGAAACAATGAATTTGCCATAACCCCGACAGAACTCAAGCCCATGAGGGCTCCAGCAATTGACGGCGTCAGCATGGTCCCAGTTACTGGCAGCAACACTCCAGCAGCAATTGGAAGTCCTACCTGTAAAAAGCTTGTAGCATAAGACTAGGTATTGCTTCTGAAAAGAGAGCAAAGCATATACAGTATCTTGAAACAATACTAAGGAAAGGGGAAAGAAAAATGAAAAGGGAGAAAAAGACAAGAAAAGAAACAATATGGTTTGTCCTTGTATTAAGCACCTCATTAGAAGGATAATCCAAAAAACAAAAAGAAAAGGATTGCAGTTTCAACTTAAGTCTGCCCGAGTTAAACAAGTATGGTATATAAAACAGTTTGATTATCGAAATTGTCAGCTACTGGAAGCAGCTAAGGACGGCACATTCTAATTTATTTCAGGCAACTGAAAGTACTTTGAATCACTTTGAGTAAACTAGTAAATCTGACAGCAAAAAAAAAGCCAGATAAAAATCACAATATTTGCTCCACCATTCCATTCTTTTAAAATTTTATGTAGGTACTAAAGATTCAAAATCAACTTTCTAATAAGCTTGTGATATCTACAGGCTTTCATTCTTGTGCTTCCAGTGGCACGAAACTCCAGAAGATGGAATATGATCTCTTTCGTTCTATTTCAGCTTCTGGTGCTGGAGAAAATTTAAAAAAAGAAATAGAACACTGGCTATTCCTATTCCATAAAGGACTTACAATATTGTATGCAAAAGCCCACCAAAGATTTTGCTTCACAGTCTTCATGGTTAGCCTGCTGAGCTCCAAAGCATCAAGTACCTGGAGGACGTTATGAAGATCAAATATACAATACAACAGTGCTTATTACATGAAAAGAAGACTATACTAACCCTTTCTCCAGCCCTTCAGCGATCAACATTATTCATATTTTCCAAATAATCATTTTCAGCTGTACTGGTAAAAAGATTTGTGCTGCATTCTTCAATTTGTAGTTGTGGACGACTGTGAAAGCAAATTTTCCTAACAGGCTTGTAAGCCTCTATCTATAGTTTGGTTTCCAGATATAGCAGAGTATACAATCTGGTGCCAATTTATGCTTTCACAAACAACAAGGGAGGTGTTTGCATAAATAACCCTTTAAAGAATTTATACATTAACACTGGATTGAGGCATGCACAGCTCCAGTAATTGATTTTCAGGGCTCCTCAAATTCCTAGAGTTCGAGTTCTGAAAGCGAGGATTTCTTCGTTTCCTTTGAGGAATTTTGTTGTTGAACTTCATAAGCTAGCCTTGTTTTAGTTCATTATTAATTTCCTTTGAGTTCTCTCTTGTACGCTTATTGTGTTGCACTCGTTTTGCACTTAGACACACATATCATGCATGTCATAAAAACTTCTAGAAAATTATGATAACTTAAAAGGAAAAAAAGAAACCGCAACTGTTAATTGAATATGTCAGATCACATATATATATGCACATTCTCATATGCCCTTTGCCAAAACGAAAAAGGCACAGGCCAGCTGGTAAGTGGCCCCTTATTTTGCTCAAGAGAAAGCAAGTTGTGTGGTTGTACCAACATGCACTTTAATGACAGAGTTACATTTACATCTTCAATTGCTTAAAAAGAGTTGTTATTATATATTTCGCCTCTAGCACCCCAACCCCAAATTAACTGGGAATTCACCGATTTTTGATCAACTATTTCTTTACTTCTCTTTTAAGAGAGAACTTTTATTAACAAAATATTAAACAGTACAACCAGTAGTTACAAAATCCACTTCTATATAACAAACCAAAAAAAAACAAGAGCAGATCAAAACTAGCCACAGGAACAAACCAAAGAAAACACTACTAATAGATGCCTCCAAATCTAGCAATAAGGCAGACAAACTGACAACCTTGAAAACATTGGAAACAAAACCCCAAAGAGATGACAAAGAAACACCATATGCCACAAGTCTTCGACCACATCCCATTTGAGTCTTAAAAAATTCTTTTATTCCTCTCCATCCATAAGGCCCCAATGACAGCCAACACTCTGCAGTTCCATAAGAACTCAGCCCTCTACCCCACCCCACCCCCAGCGCGAAAACCGTTAACCCTTAACTAAGGTAAGGAACAACATCCTTTCAACCCTTAGAAATGAAATGGATGGATGCAATTATACAGGTAAAATGGTTCATGATATGAAGCAAATAGTTATGTTGTACTACAAAAGTTATATTTTTCTAAAAGTACCTGTGAAAGTCTGTTGCCCAGTAGCACAATAGAGGATACCTCACTAGCAGCTCCAACACCACCACCCATGGCAATTCCAACATGTGATGAAGCTAACGCTGCAGCATCATTAATTCCATCACCAACCATGGCTACAATGTTTTGATCCTTCTGAAGTTCCGTTATGAATTTCTTCTTTTCCCTCGGTTTAACACCAGATATCACCTGCAATCCACAGCATAGCTTTTACCTTTGAATACGATAGAGGAAAAGCTTTTTATGTTCAGCTTAAAGTTGTATAACACTTTAGACCACTACTTAAATTACTTGGGGAAAAATAATTCCTACTATAGGGATAATTATAAATATATATAGTCAGATTGTGGAACACAGGTAAATCAAACGGGCCTAAGACTGATGAATCCAGTTTCCTTTTCCTCCTATCTGGACTATGTGCTGAAAAACCTGAGTACTCTCCACAACTGTCCTCAGTTTCTTCTTCATGTAACTGTCTTCAAAAGAAAAGCTGCACAAACCTCTGTCATAACAGCCACCCTATTATTTTAACCCATAGACACCTGAAAAGTCGAGGAAATCTTGAGTACAAAGGTATTTCCCGTACCCAACAATCTTCCCAAAATCTAACTTTGTTCCCCCTTCCCACCATAAACTGACAGCAACAATAAAAAACCTCCCATCTTTGGGATCTTTTCATGGACATGGACTCAAACCCCTCAAGACAAACTTCGCATCCCAACAATTCTTATGGAGGCCATATCTATTTGTTAAAATAATCTTTACAGCTCGGCAGAAGTAATTCTCCATAGCCAAGCTTTGTGAATGCTTATAACTTGAATTTCTCACATTCAGGAGTAGTTTCTTCCTACAATGCAGTCACCATTTCTAACTAATTACATATCCCTGCAATTCATTCAGTTCTCATGTGTTGTCTTTCCATCAAAATAAGTTTCATTTGTCCACCCTCAGTTATGGAATCAGCAGTCACTATAACAGGTCAAGATTGAAATCAGAGTCTCACTCTTAAAGATTCCAGTGTTTAACCTTAAAGACCAAGGAGCTGTCCTCTGTTATTTTATCAGATCAGAATGCATCTGTATGGAAGTCTTTTTGGCAATTTTCCTTGTTACTGTCTTGCTGTATCTCTCTTAGTGTAGAATTGATTTTTTTGGTTTCATGAAGTGTTTTTTTTAAAAGTGCTCCTTGTTCACCATTAGTACCTTGTTTCCTAAGTAATGAAAATTTTGTTTACCATAATAAAAAAAAAGAAATAATTGGAAACACCTTACCTTCTCTTTCGGAATACCAACAACAGATGCTACATACTCTGCGTTATTTCTTTTGTCCCCAGATAGCATGTATACATTTATCCCTTGCTTAGATAAAGATTTAACAACTTGTCCAGCATCTTCCCTTATCTGATCCTCAAAATAAATAAGACCAGCAAGAGTACTATCAATGCCAACATAAACAACAGACTGACTCTTATGGGCCTCTACTTCTTGAAATGGATTCTCATCAACTCCGTGCCTGCACATACGAGATAACACACAATCCAAGAGCAAATGGTTAAAATCACAATAAGAAAAAACATATCCTATATGGAAGCCAAAGCCAAAGACTAAGCCTTTTGGTCCAAAAATAAAATGTCTAAGGCAAGCAAAACAGTCAGTCCATTTTCACTAGTCATATCAATTTAAAAGTTAAGGTCAAGAGTCATATCAATTTAAAATCTTTTAAGGTCTAAGAATCTTCTATTCTTTAATGTCTTTAAAAGTCTGCAACTCTTTAACAAATATCTAGGATTTTCTTTTTAATTCCTTTATATGTCAAACCCCTATATAAATAAGGCTCACTTTTGTAAGTCAAAGGCAACTTGGAGTTAAAGAAATGAGCATTTGTTCATGGCTTGGAGCCCGGAATGCATGTACCCTCTCTCTATTTAGATTTACCTTCTCTTTCATCCTCTCCAATTACAGCAGGTCCATATCTTCTTTTTCTCTCAAAGATTCTCCCGTTTCCTACAAATTGTGCTACTTATAGACCTTTTTATTTTAGTAAGTTAAAGCACGCTTCTCCATTTAGATTGTTATTTGTAGTCGTAACAGTTCACCATGACCATAGGCATAACCCTCCTTTATGTTGTTCTACATCAATCTAAATCTTTCAATTAGAAGTAGGATTCTAAGTTCTTTTGAGTTACCTAACCATAATCCATGACCAATGCCCATAAGCATTACACATTCACAAGCAGCAATTCATATGCAAATACGAAGCAATACAAACTATTATATTCCATTGAAACCTGTAAACTACAAATGGGCCAGTGAGGAATTAATTACCTTTGAACCCAGTCCAAAGTTCCTATAGAAACCTTTTTGTTCTCAATAGTTGCTACAGCACCAGACCCAGGTTCTTCCAAAAATGTTCCATCTACAATCTGAAATAAAGGTTTACAGTAAATGATCTCAGCACCATGATTTTGTTAATACATGCACTTGATAATATATCTATCCTATGAGATACTATATAGTGGGAAAAGAAAAACAAAAGAAAAAAAGAAAAAAGAACAGAACTCCAGCCCAGTCAAGATGAAATCACTCTAAAGGGAACATCCTTAAAGTGCTTAGACCAAGATGTCCACAAAGATACAAAAAATCTAAATCTGTCCTTAATAAAATCCATTAGAGGACATATAACCTATGAAAGGAGACAACCTCAAACAACACTTTACCCAGGCCAAAACACCAGAGAAGCCTAAGAAACTGCTGCTTAAATACTTAATTCACATTTAGAAACAATCAAAACCAAGGGTAAAATTATGCCACACGATTACATTTTTCAAAAGGATCAACATTAAATTGTTTAAACATATTTTAGAAGATGCAAATATTTGTGGGGGCTAGTAGCTCCAGTAGTAGTGAGCATTTACCCCCATACAAATGCCAGATTATTTTACACAGCTATGGAATGTAAGCTTTCATTTTACAGTTCAACCTAGTATTTGCTTTTCTATCAAACACTTTCTTATGGGCATTCTTCATACTTAGGGTAAAACTTCCTACCAGTAATTGGCAGTGAAACTCATCTTAAGTCATCTTCCTACCAGTAATTGGCAGTGAAACTCATCTTAAGTCATCTTCCAATCTGATTAAGCTTATTTCTGCATAATAAGATGAGTCTCATCTAAGTTATCTCCTTTTCTTTTGCGATCCTATTTCGACTTTTAGCAGTGCTTTCAGATAACCAAAACGTCTTCTGGCGGCATTTGGCAGAAAAGGTTTCTTTTGGATTTTAAAACACTTAAAAATGATTTCTGGAGGAGCGCCTGCTAGCTTCTTCTTCATGAAGCATTTCGAAGTGCTTTTTCAGGCAGTGCTCGCATTTTTTCACTTCTAGAAAAAGCGTCTAAGTAGAAGTGCATCCTACAAAAGCACTCCCAAACAGGCCCTCAGTTTATTGAGTTATCAAAGTCTACTGTGTTTGTTTTCCATGTCAGTTGAGGTTAGTGGGCTTTAAAATAAATGTAGACTGACAAAACTTGCAGACCGATCCAAGGCAAACCGAGGAATAGAAGATTGGGTTGTTGTGAATCATAGATGGATAATGAAAAGTTGAAATAACGACGAAGAAATAAATGTAGACTGACAAAACTTGCATACCGATCCAAGCCAAACTGAAGAATAGAAGATTGGGTTGTTCTGAGTCATAGATGGATAATGAAAAATTGAAACAACGACGAAGAATCCTGATATGCAATCATGAAGGAGAAAGAATCATATGTTCACTTACTAAGAAACTTTGGTTCATATTAAATTCCATAAGGAATGCACTCCATAAAATATTGTGCACAGTAATCAAAATCCACCTCAACAGTATGGAACAATATGCATTTCAATAAGTTAAGGACGAAATGATCCATAAGAAGCACATTTACAAAGCTTGAGACGAAGGAACCTTCATATTCTGGCAATTAACAGCCTGAGCAGCTTCCACAATAGCTTTCCCAACAGGATGAACTGTATTTGATTCTACTCCAGCAGCAAACTTCAGAACATCAACTTCTGACCAAGTATGGTTAAACTTTTCTCTGTTAAAAGATTAAAAGAAAAATCACTCCAATTTTCATCTTAATGGTAAAAACCTAGTGACAAAAGCTCTGAGTTGTAATCTTTCTTTAACTGATCTAATTTCTAGATAATAAATTACTTAACCAATATAACAGGTAAAAAATACAGATTGGAAAGACTCCGGACTGAGTTGATGATAAAGGTAAAAAGATCACTTCTATACGGTTATGTGTACTCATCTTTGTAGTCATGTGTAAATTATAAAACAGCTAAAGTAACGCAATGTGTATCCATGAAAAGGATGAGTTATTTGGTCAAGTTGCACCTCTGATAATCAAGTCATAAAAAAATTTCATCCACTTCAAATGCATTTGGGTCCTAAAAACTGCATAAATTCGTCGCAACACCCAGAATTTATTCTAGTAGTACAGGTGGATTGTAAAACAGATCAAACAAATGCACTCGAGGAAATAATTGGTAATGCACATGTCACTAAACTACTTAAACACATTACTTACATCAACACATGCAGCTAGACAGCAATCCATAAGCAATATGTGATAAGATGCCATTCAATTAAGCAAGAGGAACAGTTTCAGTGTCCTGCTTGTTGACCTTTGGTTTTGGTTCCCTATTCTGAACAATGTTGAGTAAAGAGATCTTGCTTTAGCATGAGTGAAGAACGTATTTTTAATTTCTTTATTTATTTAATAGATCATTGAACATAGCCTAATTTGGGGTGAACTACGTATATTTACACTTCTCTATTATTTTTCTTTCGGTTTGGGTTTGGATCAGGGCTAGGAAGTTAAGAGTTGTAAATTCCCTTGCAATTGTTGGCAAGGGTCGAAGAGAGGAGATCATAGAAGCATGCTGAACTCTTATTGTTTCACAGAAAAATAAAGGAACCATTTTCTAATGTAATTAGAAAAGCTTCTGGCAAATTCAATTCCCTTAAATGAAACAGTCATGTGAGATTGAAAATTTTTCACCACTCAACTGTAAGTCAGTAACCTTTGAACGTTCAGGAGTCAAAATTTTTGTCACAACAGGTTTGCCCATTGTCAGAGTCCCTGTTTTATCAAACACTACAGTGTTCACCATTGAAAACTTCTCTAAAATATTTCCACCACGCAAAAGCAGTCCTCTTTTTGCTCCCAATGAAGTCCCAACCTAGAAAGCACTCAATACTGACGATAAATTTGATATATCATACGCAAGTAAATTCAAATTTAGCACTTATCAAACAAATGAAACTTACAGAGGTAATGATTTTGTTTGCAGAGTGTGTGCCAACCTTACCTTGTGGTCAGTTGTTGGGAGTGGTTTCTCTAAAATGCAATTGCTTAAATACAAAGTAAGCTGAATTCAGAAACTAGCATATCCTGTTCGCGTTCTGTTTATCATTTTATGGCATCATATATAGCTTTTGATAGGCAGAAAAGACTAAGCCAAGCAAAGGGTCTGAGCCTTGAAGGCGTTGCAATAAAAAACAAAGTATATACATTCTATTAACAAAAACATTAGAAATATTTATGGCATAACAAGTACAAGACCATTTTTAAGTAATAGCGTTTCCGCAAATTAAAGTCGGTAACATAGAAAGTAGGATTGTAAATTATGTTCTGATTTATTACTCAACTTCCACTGGATGGTATTTAAAATATACAAAAATTACAATAAAAGGAAAATAATTCTAGCAATTACATGAAATTACAACTAATTAAAAACTTTCCTACACTATTTAGTCAACTATACAACTCAGACTAACACATAGTAGGTTTATTAAGAGTAGTAAAGTGTGTGCATACGAACACCAGTACTTACAAATGCTCTTGTATTAACTAAACCTTAAGTTTTTGTTTCAAATGATTTGTATAATGGTTTATATTTCATTAGTGTTTGTATGCACGCATTTTATCCACTCTAAACGAACCTACTAGACACTTAAGTTTCTCCCAAAAAAAAAAAAATTTAATAATAATAAATAATTGATTAAATATACTTCTCTTTCGTTTGAAGATTTTCAAGCTTATTCATAATTTCTCGTTTCCCTCAAGTTTTTTATGAGATCAAAATTTCCGTCTGTACTTCCATGCATTCAAGCCTTTGATAATTTTGTGGAGACCAGTATTTAATATCTTGTTTAAAACACCATTTGGTCAACCATACAACTCAGACTAACACATAGTAGGTTTATTAAGAGTAGTAAAGTGCGTGCATATGCACACCAATACTTACAAATGTTCTTGTACTAACTAAACCTTAAGTTTTTGTTTCAAATGATTTGAATAATGGTTTATATTTCATTAGTGTTTGTATGCACGCATTTTATCCACTCTAAACGAACCTACTACAGACTTTAGTTTCTCCCAAAAAAAAATATATATTAAAATAATAAATAAATGATTAAATATACTTCCCTTGCGTTTGAAGATTTTCGAGCTTATTCATAATTTCTCGTTTCCCTCATGTTTTTTATGAGATTAAAATTTCCATCCGTACTTCCATGCATTCAAGCCTTCGATAATTTCGTGGAGACCAGTATTTAATATCTTGTTTAAAACACCATTTTGGTTGAAACATTATGAATGTTCCCATTACCCTCATAACTTTTCAGATTAACATGCACCATGTGGGTTTCATGTTGGTCACAACCAAAACAAAAAAATATTTTAATGAAGTAAAAACAACAAAATATTCCTTGTATGGCAGTAAGTATAGTTTTCAAAGAGATTACCAGCACAGCTGTGGGTGTGGCAAGCCCAAGGGCACATGGACAAGCAACAACCTGCAATCAGAAAACACAGATTAATGAAAAATGGAATTTTTTTTTTAAAGTAAAAGCAAATGTCAATCAGACAATGCAGCTAGGAAGTTTTTCCTTCTTTTAAGTGACAATCATTTTAAAACTCGTATCGAATCAATGATTAATTACCAGTTTCCAACTTTCCAAGAGGCAAACTAGAAGATAAGATATGAGCTTCCTTGATGGTATTGAAGAATTCTTAGGGTTACTTTCAAGTTTTTAAGTGTGATAAAAATCTAGGTCATACCAGAACACTGCAAGAGAGTTGCAATGCTAATGAAACTGAATTTCCTCCGTGAAAAGCAGCAGGTAAAATATGACCACCAATCAAGCTCCAGAATAAAAATGTGGCAGCAGATAGTGTCATTACTCCATATGTAAAATGCCCAGCCACCTGGTGAAACCAAACCAATCAAAAGACGAACACCATTCAAGTAAGTGTGATTGACAAATTAAGTTATGGCAACTGCGTACATGTAAGTTGCTTTGTTGTACTTGATTAAAAGTTTTGGTCCAGAAACAAGAAAAAGAATACAATAAAAATAAACACAAGAACACAGAATAAGCATAAAAGATTCTCACTAGTAAGCGATGCATTGAATTAGAAGTTAGAACAAGATAAAATTTATGGCAACACCAAATCATAAAAGTATCTAACCCATATCCAAGTCTCACAGGGTCACTTGTTCAAACAATACCGTGAAACTTCTGTGTACGCTTCTACTTTGCACTTCAACCAAGATATCGGAAATATCCAAGGTTCGATAGTCAAAACATAGTGAAAGGCCTATTTTCTCGCATATCTCCAAAGTATTGGCAACATCTGATATTGTTGGAAATTAGTTTTCTTGTGGATTTTGCCAACATTTCCACCAAAACTACCAAACTTTAGGTGAGTATTATTCAATCCTAAGACCTGAGAAAGCATTCTATACTCTCACCAGGTGCGGAATCCATCGGGTTCTAGCTACTTATCAGCATAAGGGGTGCAGAATTGCACCCAATGTGAAACAAAACTTTGACGGCAGCAAAAGCTGCCAGAAAAGCCAAGATTTAGTGTTTCTTCAAACACTCAGAATGCAATCATTTGTACATAAGCCCCCTCACCCATGGGCAACTTCACCCTCTGTCAAGATTTAAGAGAAAGAACAAACACAATTTGGTTTCAAAAAATTGCAAACCCACTATGTCGGTTCAGGTCACTTTGAGACCAAAACCGACCTAATCCAGCCCATGTGCACTGATGTAGAACAGCCCGTAGGTTTAGAATAAACAGCCCGTAAGTTTAGAGTAAACACTTGAGCAATAGAACAGAGAAGAAATAAGGGAGCGAAGAGAAGAATTAGAGATCGAAGAGACGAAGGGAAAGGGAAGGAATCAGAGAGTTTAAAGTAAGGAAATTTATCATTAACCAAGTCTGCCTTAAAAAATTACAAACAACTCTATTTATAGAGGCAAAACCCTTTTTAGTCTAGGAAAAGGAAAAGTAAACTTTAAGAAATAGGAAAGCAAATTAACTAATAAGAGATCCTTTAACAAGAAGGAATCTTTAAGAATTAGGAAAACTAATAATAGGAAAACTAATAATATGCATTCTGCATCATTCTCCCCCACCGAAAAAGAACTCGACACTGGCGAGTAAACCAAGATTATGGATGACGACGACGTTTGTAAGTATGGATGATGGGAGGACGGGATGCAGCCAAATCCAGATCATGAAGAGCATCCTGATAACTTTGCAGAAGAGTAGAATCCAACTGGCAAAATTCAGCTTCTGTAATCCAAGTATCCTCAGTAGCAGGCCTTCCAACCCAACGAACAAGATAACGGGTAGAACCTCCAGTAGACGAGGCCACAACTTCATGATCCAAGATGTCCTCAATCTGATCTGTAGGGACAGAACTAGTAGAAGGAATACGCGGCACCATAGGAGGAGTGGAACCCTGAGCAACATCCATAGAAATAGGTGGAGAAAAGGTGCCCCGATAAGGAGATAAATCAGAAATATTGAAAATGGGACTTATATGCATATCTGGGGGCAACTCAATCAAATAAGCATTGGACCCAAGCTTCTTAATGATACAATAAGGACCCATTGAACGAGCATGAAGCTTCTTAAAAGAGTGCTTAGGAAAATGTTCAGGACAAACCCGCACCATAACAAAATCCCCTTCCTGAAACTCCTGTTGACGACGATGAGCATTGGCTGCCAGTTTATAAGTGTCGGTGTGCATGGATATCTGCCATGCAGTTGCCTAATATGTTCAGCAAACAACGTAGCAGAATCTGAGGCGCGGGGAGCCACAGGAAGAGCAACTAAATCAACAGGTGATCAGGGAGAAAACCCATTAACCACCTCAAAAGGACTCTTACCGGTACTTCGATTAATTGAGTTGTTATAAGCAAACTCAGCCACAGGCAACAAGAGATCCCAATTACCAAGGTAATCCCCAACTAAACAGCGGAGTAAATCACCAACGCTGCGATTAACCACTTCAGTTTGACCATCTGTTTGGGGATGAAAAGCAGAAGAAAACTTCAAAGTAGTACCTAAAAGCTTCCACAAAGTCTTCCAAAAATAACTAACAAATTTGACATCACGATCAGAAACAATAGAGACGGGGAGGCCATGCAAATGGACTACTTCCTTAAAAAATAACTTGGCCACATAAGAAGCATCAGTATTTTTGGCACAAGGCAGAAAATGTGCCATTTTAGAAAAACGATCAACTATGACAAAGATAGAGTCATAGCCGCGACTAGTCTTAGGTAAACCAAGCACGAAATCCATACTAAGATCCTTCCATGGTGCATGAGGTATTGGTAGAGGGGTATATAAACCTGTTTTACGTTTGCGAGCTTTAGCTAGCTGACATGTGCGGCATTGGGAGATGAGATGAGCAACATCACGTTTTAATGATGGCCAATAGAAACGATCTTCCACCAAGGCAGTTGTCTTATCTTTGCCAAAATGTCCTGCGAGGCCGCCACCATGTAGTTCCCAAACAAGGAATTCACGGAGAGAAGTACGAGGAATACATAATTGTGTTCCTCGAAATAAGAACCCATCTCTTGTAATAAAGTCTACATACTCGCGACGGTTACCATTGGAAACTTCCTGAAAAATGATTCCAAAATATGGACAAGACGAATACTCAATCTTAATACGATCAAACTCGGTTACCTGAACTGTCATTGTGTGCAAAATAGTAGCCACGCGACTAAGGGCATCGGCTGCCTTATTGTCAATGCCTGGACGGTGTCGTAAAAAAAATGTAAAGATCTAGAGATATTCGGACCACTTAACATGTCGACTTGCTAATGGTGTGTTGAGAGTGGAGATATTTCAAAGCTTGATGATTTGAATACAACACAAATTCGTTTGGCAGTAGGTAATATTGCCAATACCGAAGTGCTTGTACCACAACATAAAACTCCTTATCATAAGTAGAATAACGTTGCTTTGCTTCATTAAGTTTCTCACTAAAGTATGCTACGGGATGTCCTCCTTGGCTAAGCACACCACCAATCCCAACTCCGGAAGCGTCACATGCGACTTCAAAGACTTTAGTCAAATCAGGATGTCGAAGAACAGGCACTTAAGTCATCTTCTACTTCAAAATTGTAAAGGCCTTGGTAGCCGTAGGGGTCCAAAGAAAAGCTCCTTGTTTCATACAATCAGTTACTGGTGCCATAATAGTACTGAACCCTGGAATAAATCGTCAATAAAAATAGGTGAGGCCAAGAAAGCTTTGTGCCTCTGTCAAAGTCATGGGTGTTGGCCAACCAATAATAGCCTCCACCTTGGCAGGATCTGTGCTAACCCCAGCCGCAGAAATATTGAACCCCAAGAATAAAACTTGAGGTTGAAGAAACGAACATTTTTTTAAGTTGACATACAATTTTTCCCTCTAAAAAGTAGAGAATATTGTCCTAAGATGTTGGAGATGTTCCTCCCGAGAGCGGCTGTATATCAGTATGTCATCAAAATAAACTACTAGAAATTTACCAATATAAGGTCGTAACACATGAGTCATCACCCTCATGAACGTGCTGGGTGCATTGGACATGCCAAAGGGCATCACAAGCCACTCATATAAGCCATCAGGGGTTTTAAACGTGGTTTTCCACTCATCTCTTTCACGAATACGGATTTGATGGTAGCCACTGCGAAGATCTATCTTTGAAAACCATTGGGAACCTGCCAAATCATCCAACATATCCTCAAGTCGCGGTATGGGGAAACGATACTTAACTGTAATTTTATTTACGGCGCGACTATCCACACACTCGCCAAGGAGTCATCCTTTTTGGGGGTAAGGAGAACTGGAATAGCACAAGGACTTAAGCTATGACGAATAAAGCCCTTAGCCAGCAACCCCTGAATTTGTCGATTCAATTTCGCTTGCTCAGGTGGATTCATACGATAATGGGGAAGATTAGGAATTTGCAAACCAGGAACAAGGTTAATGGCATGTTGAATCTCTCTCACTGGAGGTAGGTCATCTGGTAAGTCATCAAGTATGACATTAGAGAATTTAGTGAGGAGCTGTTGTATGGGTTCGGCAAGTGGAGTGGGGGTGTAGTCAGATGCCGGTTTAAGCAAGAGAGCAAAGACCACACGAGTTTCTTGCAGTTCGTGTGCAAAGTCTACAGGTGATAAAATACTCAATCGATGCTCCAAAGCCTTCTCTTTAATTGACAGTGTTGGTTGAACATCCTTAGTTGGTTTGATGGCCAGATTGGAAGTCTTTAACGTTATGTTCTTTCCTTCATGTTGAAAAGTATAGGTGTTCTCTCTGCTGCAACTTTTCACACGGCGGTCATAAAGCCAAGGCCGACCTAGGAGCACATGTGCGACACTCATAGGTAGGATATCACAATAAAGTTGCTCATGACAGGGACCCAATTGAAGAGGAACAAGACATCTTTCGGTAACAGGTACCCTGGTTTTATCAACCCAGCCAACATGAAAAGGATGGGGGTGTGGCTCAGCCTGAAGGTGAAGGCGATTGACAGCAGTTTTAGAGATAACATTCAGCGTACTTCCCCCATCAATAACTAGTTGGCATCTATTGGTACCGCAAGGGGCATAGGTTTGAAAGATACTTGTGCGCTTCCATGAATCAGGAGGTGGAGATGTAGGTGCTAAATAAATACAATACATAACACTCAGTTGGTGAAACGCCGCCTCCTCACAGCAATTATCAAGTTCTAGATCATAAACAGGTTCAAGGGGCTCCACATACTCGTCCACACACAAGTCTTCATTGAGGGAGCCAAGGGTTAAAGTTCTGTGGGGACAACGGGAGGCGATGTGGCCCTTAGTGTGGCAACGATAGCATTCTATATGAGAAGCCGTGGATGGGCTAGTCCTTTTTCTGTTGCAGGTATGGTAGGAGCAGGTGGACCGACAACGCCATATTTAGAGCTAGGAGTACTACGGTTTGGAGTAAGAGTGGAAGAGTGCCCAAAATGCCATGTATATCAACATTGTGGACGCAAAAAAGTTTCAGGTTCCAATGCGTGGCAATATACATCTTCCAGAGTATGCGGACGGAACCTCCCGACTTCACGTTTGACATCGTCACAAAGACCATGGATAAAGCGAGACATAGTGATGTCTGGTTCTTCACGAATCCCAGCACGTATCTTGTGTTCGATAAAACGAGCGTGGAATTCAATAACGGTTAAACTTCCTTGTGAAAGGGTCCATAATTGGTCATACAATTGATGGCAATAAAAGGTGGGAAGATATTGTTTGCGAAGCTTTAATTTCATCTCGTCCTAGAGTCACAGGCGGCTGTCCAAATTGGTATAGTTGCTCCTCCATGGAATTCCAATATTGTCTAGCGGCTCCTTGTAGCGTCATCTTACCAATGCGAAGTTTATGAGCATCCGTCAAATCGTACCAGGCGAAATAATCTTCCATGGCTTGAACCCAATCAAGAAACATCGTAGGATCCCCATGACCATCAAAAGTAGGAGCAGTAGGCTTGATGTGGCGGATGACATCGTTGTCAAAATGGCAAGGGGTATGAGTACCTTGATCATGTGGAACTGTAGAAGGGCCCATTGTGTGTTGGGTATAATGGGGCGGTGCCAGAGACCCAAAAGAAAAGGAGGGCTCCAATTGAGCCTTGGGCTCATCAAGCGAGAGCCTAGTGGAGCTATGAGGCATGCCGTATGGCATGGCCTTGAGTTTTTGATCCACAAGTGGATTGGGTAGAAGGCCACTTTTTGGTGGTGGCGTAGAGGAACTCAAGAGCACTGCGGAGGTAGAAGAAGGTTCAGCATGTCCAGCCCGAAAGTGATTGATAAGCAACTGAACGGAGTCTTGGAGTTTGGTGATGCCCAGGTCCGTTTTCGCACGATGTGTGGGAGCCTGTACCAACTCGTCTTTGAGGTCAACGCTGAGTTTGGAGAGTTGGGTTTCCATGCCAGCGATATCGTCAGAAACTTTGTCTTGAAACGCAGGAAATTGTTCTACAAGGCTGGCCACGGTTTGGGGCACCATGGGAGAGAGCAAACGCAAACGAAAGTGAGGGAAGGCTCTGATTACCAATTGATGTAGAACAGCCCGTAGGTTTAGAGTAAACAGCCCGTAAGTTTAGAGTAAACACTTGAGCAATAGAACAGAGAAGAAATAAAGGATCGAGGAGAAGAATTAGAGATCGAAGAGGCGAAGGGAAAGGGAAGGAATCAGAGAGTTTAAAGTAAGGAAATTTATCATTAATTAAGTCTACCTTAAAAGATTACAAACAACTCTATTTATAGAGGCAAAACCCTTTTTAGTCTAGGAAAAGGAAAAGTAAACTTTAAGAAATAGGAAAGCAAATTAACTAATGAGAGATCCTTTAACAAGAAGGAATCTTTAAGAATTAGGAAAACTAATAAGAGGAAAACTAATCCAAATAGAAGTAGGAAAACTAATAATATGCATTCTGCATCATGCACCCCTACAAGTAATAAGCCACTATTATAAATTGAAAATACTTTACTTTGGATATCACTACTGCAAAATAGCGAATATAGTATAATGTATGTCCAAATACTCTAAGAATGAATGGATCACCTTGTCAGCCAAGCGCTGTACAGGAGCTTCCCTACTCTGTGCTTCTTCTACCAAACGAACAATGTCTGCCATAGCAGTCTCACCACCGGGTCTCTGCACTTCAACTGTAAGAGTTCCATTGA
>NC_047650.1:18209211-18241933 GCF_902201215.1 Prunus dulcis | reverse complement strand
TTTTTTTTTTTTTTTTGGGAATGGCCGGGCCATTTGGAAATTTTGGACCCTCCATAGTTCCTCCATGGCCCTTGCCGTTCGGCAAGGGTCTAGCCATTTTTTTTTGTGCTCTGGAGCTAGGCCTTCGAAGGAGCCGGGCCATTCGAAAATTTAAGACTCCAAAATTTCTCCATGGCCCTTGCCGTTCGGCAAGGGTTTAGCCTTTTTTTTTTTTTTTGGGTGCTCGAGAGCTAGGTCATCGAGGGAGCCGGGTCGTTTTTGAAAATTTTGAACTCTCCAAAATTTCTCCATGGCCCTTGCCGTTCGGCAAGGGTCTAGCTCTTTTTTTTTTTTTTTTTGTGTTGGATGTTGGAGAAGGCACCCTTGGATTGGGCCTTCGGCATGTCCATAGAGTGGGCCTTCCGCAAGTGATTTTGGAGTGGGCCTTTGGCACATATGAGGGCTAGGGTTTGGAAGGAGGGAGGAGGAAAAAAAATCTGGGATTTGATATCATGCCGTTCGGCAAGTAGGGTTCGGCAACTTGATGTTTATTGTTTTTTTGTTTTTTTTTTTGTTTTGCTGCCGTCTTGACTTTGGCTGGTGTGATAAGGGTTTGGGGTAGAGCTCCCGCTAGGCTTTTCGAAGTGGGAAAGTGGTCTTCCATCTTGAGTACGAGTTCAACTCAATAGCTAGGGACCTTGGATTTGACTTTGTCTGCCGTTCGGCCAAGGGTGGAAGCAAAAATCGGCAGATCGACAAGGCTTCGACAAGGCCATCTTCAGCTTCGGCTAAGGGTGATTCTGAGTCATCTTGCGACGACCACATCAGTGTGGCTGGACCTTGCCGTTCGGCAAGTTGACGGGAGGGATTTTACGGCGAACACACGGGCTGCTGTGGCGCGACAGCTGGGGTAGTTCGGCAGCTGGGTGCTTTGGCAAGGCGTCGGGGGGTGCTTCAGCAGCTGGTGGGCACGGCAGTTGTTTCGAAGGGTGCTGGGCAGTTGGCTTCGGCTGCTCTGGCCAGGTTTCTTCAAAGGGTGCTGGGCAGGTTCAGCAGCTTCGGCAAGGCAGCTTTTCGAGCTATGGAGGTCGACACATGGTAGTTGTCGTTCAGTATGTATGACACCATGGGTGTCTTGCGAGATTTCGGCAGAGAGAAGTTTTGACATTAAAGGTCCCATTTGTCGTCAACTTTTTCGTTTCAGCAGGTATGGAAACTGTCCTTCTCGATCTGGCGCCGCCCTACCGATCGGTAGGGGCGTTGCCGATAGTTTTGGAGGTCGGATGGGGGCTCCCACGTTTTATGAAGACACCTAGAGATTGGCTTCTGTCTCAGTTGATGAGAGGTGTCGATGGGGATGACCCGGTCCTTGCCTATTCTTCCTTGCGTTTGGTCTCGGTAGTGGCCTTGCTGGGGTTGAACCCATTCTGTTTTGGGTGTCTAGATCAATTCAGTAGCTGGGTGCCATTTTGAATTTTGATGAGAGAACTTGGAGTTGATACTGTTGTTGTCGTTCGGTAATTTTGAGGGGCCATTAAAGGGCTGCACCCACCTTACCGTTCGGTAATTCTGTGCAGGACCACGGCTCGGTAGGTAGGACAGAGATAGAGAGGTAGCCTGATAAGATTGTAATTTGTGGTGCCGAACGGTAGTTTGATTTGCCATTAGTGGGACAACTTCCCCTATATAGCTTCGGTACATGGGTTAACTTGGTGCCCTTGCAGACGTATGTGCCTTTTGATGAAATTTTTGTCATGGGTTGGGTGTCCTGAGTAGTTCATTGACATGGTGTGCGCAGCCAAGGGCTTTGATTTTGCACAAGAGCATGGACTTCGATAGCCATGTGAGATTTTATTGCTCTGTTGGATGATGACTTGCCATAAGAAATTCAGTCAAGTTGAGTTGGTGGTGCTGAACAATATGATGCCGATCCCTTGACTCATTGCCCACTGCATAGGTATTCCATTGAATTGCCGAATAGAATTGACAGGTGTTGAACAACACCTAAGCCACAGCTTCTGTTAATGAATTATTAAATATTGCATGCTTGCAACTATGTTGAAATAATACAATATAAGAATAGGAATCTTATCTTATGATATAAAGTGCACGTGGGCAGCCTTCATATTGGAGCAATTTTTCTTGGCCATCTGCAAGCCATGCATGGTGATATCCTTGGTGCATTTGGGATATTTGGCCACCCATAAATTGAGACTCTTTCAACGTGATTGGAAGCTGGTTCCTTGGGCTGAAAATGGTGGCTTGGCCATGCAAGCCATAAATTGAGACTCTTTCAACGTGATTGAAAGGTGGTTCCATGGGGTGAAATGGTGGCTTGGCCATGCAAGCCATGCAAGGCGAGGTGTCGAAGGCCTCGCTCACATCAGAGAGGTCTGCAGAAGGCAACGTATGCACCACATGATGACGAGGTGCCGAATGATTGCGGGGTGCCAAAGGGAACATATGTGCCGAATGATGAAGTTTTGTAGAACAAGCTCAAGTCCCCATATCTTTACTCTTCAAAGAAGTGCTGAACGGCACTTTGAATTGAGACGTTGGTTTGGCCATAAAAGCCATGCAAAATGATAGCTACATTTTGGGTGGCTTTTCCTTAAAATATCATCTTCTGTAATTTTTTGCCTTAGCATTCATGGTTGCTCCAGTAAGGTATTGCCGAACAGCCACTTGGGTGATGTTGGTTGTATGGGTGCCGAAAGGCACTGAAGAAAGGAGAATCGACAAAAGCTTCTTGTGTCGATTCCCACAGACGGCGCCAAACTGTTGATGCTCAAAATGGTTAGGCCAAGGTTGAGTCCAACTTAGTGATGAGGTGTGATGGATGATGGATGAAGATGAGGACCTTCACCAAGTGTGTGAGGATTTGGGCAAACGATAAACATATAGAAGACAAGATATACGTGGTTCACCCGAATGATGGGCTACGTCCACGGAGAAAGGTGTTCTCATTATGATAATGTTTGTTTACATTTGTACAAGGGGATTAGACCCAAATATAGAGATAACAAGTGAGAAGCTCAGCCTAGAGATGGATCCAGAAGAGAGAGTACTCAAGAGCCAGTCCCCTTCTAAGGAAAGAGTAGTCTTCTTTTATAGGTGAGGGGGAGTCTCCATCTCTTGTAGTTTTCCGATGTGGGACTCCTCTTGCTTTGCTTAGAGTTGTGATTTGTGGTGATGCTTCTTTGGCTAAGGTGATGACCTCTCAAAGCATGGCACTCGAATGATCTAGCCTAGCTAGTTGATCGGTCAGTTATGGTACAAACAATACATATACTGTTATGCCTAAGAGCAAACCTATACGCATTGCAATTTTTGAAACAACTCACTTACCCTAGAGGTCAAATGTCTCTCTTTTCACAGAAGCTGGTGTGACCTAAAACCCATCTCACCTTGACCCTTGATGATTCGTGCCTTTCTGAACCCAACTAGCCTATTGGGCCCAAACCGGTTGTGTTGGGATTCTCTATGGGGTGTCAGCCCAATTAGTGATTGAGGAGGTTGAAAACTCGGTATTGTTTGAGCTAAGTGAGCATGATCTTGATTTAGAACCTAATCGTGAGGAAAAACACATAAATGGGAAGGAAAAGATAATTCACTCAAGGCTTTTGCAAGGGCCAAACAAGTGACCAAGGGTTTCGCTTAGTCCTAGCCATGGTTGTTCCCTTCACCTCTCATGCAGAGAAGGTCAAAACTCACGAGGAAAACTAAGAGGAGGTTGTGGCAGAAGTAATCTTGCAAGAGAGGCCAAGAATGAATTCCCTAGCAGATTTTGATTGAAAAGATGGCTCTCCTCAGATAGTGATTGGTGATCTCAATGAGGTTATTTGGCAACACGAAAAAATAGGGTAGGGCTGGCTGGAATCCTAGAAGAAAATGCTACATGTTGTAGTTCATGACAAGCAATAACCTTATTGACCTAGGGTTTCAAGTGGGAAAATGACTTTTGGTGATTCTAACACTGTCACGGATCGTCTAGATCGAGCTTTGGCCAACCCTTACTAGTTCAAAAAGTGGCCAAAATCATATACTACCGTTGGAACTAGAATTGAATCCAACCACTGCCCCTTGGTTCTTGATTGCAACCCTAATCTTCAAAAAGGTGGTAAGGTGTTCAGATTTGAAGCCAAATGTTTTGAGATGCCAGATTGTGAATATGTGATCAAGTGGTGCCAGGAAAAGCATGTTATTAGCCCATACCAAAAAATAGTTGATTAGTAAGTTAAATTGGTGTCGCAATAAGTTACAAAATGGAGTAGATCAATGGTGAAGAATGAAAAAGGTGCATATTGATTGTCTCATGAATGAGCTGGAGCTTCTCCAATATGGAAGTAATGATCATTCATCAAGGGCGAGACATAATGAGATCCAAAAACAGTTGGGCTCCCTTTGGAAAAAGAGAAAATTTTCTAGAAACAAACGTCTATAAATAACTGGCTTAAGGCGGGCAACTCAAAACACGCTTCTTCCACCTCTCCACTATTTAGAGGCAACAACGTAATCGTGTTACACATATCAAAAGTGATAATGGTGCATGGATTTGTGGTGACAAAAGTGATAATCGGTGCTAAGTTCAAGACCTACTTTCCAACCTCTTCAAAACTAATGGTGCTAGAAACATGGGCAACGTGTTATTGGGTGTTCAACCTATAATCACTAGAGAGATTTGAGCTCGACTAGAAATTTATAGCTCTTATCCCTAAAGTGGCGACACATGTTAACACTAAGTAATTCAGACCTACCAGCTTATGCAACAATACGTGCAAACAATTAGGACTTTATGACTTTTATCCAAATAAAAAAGAATTGGAAAACAATACCTTTTAATTTTTGTTCCCTATATGAACTAATGTGAAGTAAGTCTTGGTCTCAAGAGTCATTGCTCCATAGCTGCACACGGGAAAAATATAATTGAAATGGGGGTGTTTGTTCTCCTACATCTTGCTTCAAGCGATAGAATTACAAGCGACATAATTTTATTCAAACAACTAGAAAATTACAACGAGAAACATCCCAATTAACAGTAAGATGGACATAGACTTGGGTAAATCTTCCCTAGTGACCTAAGTTAGCATAGGGCTGAACCAATCTGGAGAGAAACGATCTCAAAAATATCTTGACTAAAAACCTCTACCTACCGTCTTCATTGTTCCTGATCAAGGCAGTTTATCAAGAACAAAACTAGCTGCTAACCGACATAACTCACCTAACTCTCCTAGAGAGACTAGACAAACTAGCTAACTTAAACAAGTTCCTATGAGGAAAACAAACAAACTCACAAACAACGCAACAAAAGAGTTTCTGGAGTTTATTAACAAACAACACCAAAACTAAAGAAACTCAACAAAACACAACTAAAAAGGTAGCAACGCACCAAAGGTGCTTCACAAGATGGTTCTCACAGCCTAAGCCATCTAGATCTAACACATGTACAACTAGATATAAAACAAGGAGGGAAAAACATTCTTTCTTCCGCCAATGCACCCAGATTTGACGAGATCCAGGGAAGGAACCTTAAATCTAAATCTTTCTTGCTCTATCTCTCATTCTCTCTCCTTCCATGCTTCTTTGCTGTGAAATCCCGACGGGATTAGAACATGTGCTCTCCTTTTGCTTGTGCTCCCTGAATCTTACTTCAAAATTTTAATTCTTTACAGATTAGATAACTTTATGTATGCATACTTTTTGCTTGTAGCTATATTGACTACCATTATTGTTAATAATAATACTAATTTGGAATGTAGCCATAGTTTGGCCATTGTTGTCATTGTCTTCACTGTAGGTCAAATTATAGTTGTTGTGACCATATTGATTCATGATTCAAATCTTGCACTAGAAGTCCAACTAGGCGTAACAAAAAATGCTAGCCCCAAAATCGCCCCAGCCCTAGAAATGGGCAAGAGATTATATTGCGTGAGTGTGCCACCATTAGTACTATAAGTAGCCTAAGAGAAAGATGAATAATCGATAATATGTGCCTTGAATAACTTGACTATAAATAAACAAATGGAAAGATGAATAATCAATTGCAACAATCTTGCTATAAAATGGAAAATAAACATAATATTAAGGAATTAAATTGATGGAAATCAATAAAACTGAATTCGGGCATAAAAGATTCTAGATTCAGAATTATTGTAGCATCAAGCAATAATCACAACTTGGAAGTTATGTCAGTTGGAAGTCATTCCAACATGTGGTAGAGCAATAAAAATAAAAATTAGGGGTAACGACATTTCACACCCTGGAAGTTTGGGGTCATTTTCAATATGGGCCACAAGGTTGGAATTTCATCAATTTACACCCTAACAATATTAAAAATGACAAATTTACACCCTCCAATAAGTTGACCATCTTGTTAGACGTTACCTGATGACATGGATACTATGGGACCCTGACCTCATGAATTAACTCACTAGTCTCCTTTAAAAAAAAATCGTAAAATCAATTATAGAAAAGAAAAAAGATTTTTTTTTTTTTTTAAAAAAAACCTACCCATCCACACCAACCCTAGCCCCCAGCCTCTCTCTCTCTCTCTCTCCACACACATGGAGAGAGAGAGAGAGAGAGAGAGAGAGAGAGAGAGAGAGAGAGAGAGATCGGGTATGGTTGGTGCAGTTGGGTTCCGTAAGTCACAGCTTCCGGAGTTGAGTGGCACATGGAATGTGTTGCATGGTGGCGCGGTGGTCAACGTGGGGGAGATTACATCGGTGACTCCGTTCAAGATGACTTTTCTCATGCTTTTGTAGGTGGTTGTGTTGCTGTGAGATTAGACTGATGAATGATGGTGGTGCAGTCGATTTCACTGAGAAAGAGTTAGTTTTTTAGAGGCTATTGGTGGCTTGATCATATTTTCAAAGAGGGAAAGAGAGATTAGGTATTTGATGTTGGGTGTTATGGTTGGTTGTTTTGGTCATTCTATTTTCCTTTCTTCTCTGTTTGGATGATGAATTGGATGGATAAATGGATTGTTTTTTGAAGGTGAGATGGTTTGGCAATGCCACTGAATAGTGAGAGATGGGGTTGAGAGAGAGCATAGATACAATAAGAGAGGAAGTGGGGAATGTCGGGGTGGGGCTGCATCTTGGGAATGGGACAGGGGCTGCGATGGTGTGATTGGGTATGAATATTTATTTTCAAATAATTTTTAACAGGTTGTTTAATTTTTATCTTATTTTATAATTTAATATAATGGATTTTAAGATTTATTTTTATTTTTAAAGGAGGTATACTTAGTGTAAGTGGTCAGTTAATTTATGAGGTGGGTCCCACAGTATTCACGTCATCAGTTAATGTCTGACCATACGGTCAACTTAACGAAGGGTTGAAATTGGTCACTTTTAATGATGTTGGTGGTGTAAATTGATGAAATTGAACCCTATGACCCATATTGAGAATCACCCCAAACCTTTAAGGTGTGAAAATTATGTGGAAAGTTTCCCATGAGTTGTCAATTGGAGATCTTAGAAATCTATAGGGATCTTTGAACATATATGTTTGACATATGTGTAAGTGTATAGATGTGTTGAGAGAGAGAGAGAGAGAGACTCTTTCTTCTTCTCTTGATCTTCTTTATAAACTAGCATGTTGACCTAACTTTAATAGCAAGAATACTTGGCGCCCAAGAATTCGTATTGCAGAATCACTCCTATTTTGGCTCCATATAGATCCTTGAAAAATCTTTTCTAATCGTTATCATTGGTGTAAAGAAAGTTACCACCTAATATTTATTTCCTTCCAAATAAAATAAATATTAGCCATATTTTGGTCATATTAAGTATTGCATGAATCTAGAAATTATTATTTATCTTGTATTCCAAGCAAATCAAAGATAATTTCTAAAAATTATTCCATAGAAACATGAAAATATCTTCAAAAATTCCCTAGATTTTCCTCAATTTGACATGCATGACAAATAATTTCCTCAAAATTCTCCGGATCAAGTATTTTGGCCATAAATGGACAAAAGTACAAATTTTGGTACAAACACTAATAAATTATAGTCCCACAATTATGTTGCTTGATTCTTCTCAAGATATCGAAGAAGTCTAATGTGTAATCAATTTTATAATTAATAAATTAGGGATTGTTTGATAACCATTTCATTTTTAGTTTTCAATTTTCATTTTAACCTTTTTGAAAACTGAAAACATGTTTGGTAACAGATTTCATTTTCAGTTTTCAAAAAAGTGAAATCTAGTTTTTAAAATTACCTTTTTTTATATATATAAAATAACTTGAAAGTGTTTTCAGTTTTTAGTTTTAATTTTCAATTTTGTTTCTCTCCTTTTTTATTCACTATTTTTACATCACCACACATGAAAATGCACTCTAGTTACCAAAACTCAGTATTTGGGACCTTCCAACTTAAGACTCGGCCGCTCTATTCTTGTGTTCGGCAATAGATCCAATCCAAGCCTCGAAACTTCAAAATTCAAAATTCACAAAAAGATCATCCTAAATCCAAAAAATTCACTGAAAAATACTAAAAACTCTTTGTAACATGCACTTTCTATGATATGAAATTCACAATTTGACCCCAAAAAATTTCATTTTCAAGCTCCACATAAAACTGAAAACTAAAAATAGTTATCAAACAAGTTTTTAATTTTTAATTTTAAAAAAACTGAAAATTGAAAACTAGAAATTGAAAACTAAAAATTGAAAACTGAAATGGTTATCATAGGAACCCTTAACTTTTATGTGTAGCTTTGTACTGTGATATGTTCATCAATAATTACTATTGCTTTTTCTATAAAAAATCGAGATTTTTAGTTGTGGACAATTCAATTCATGGTTGCACTCTTGTCAAGCCGTCAATTGTGAAAGTAGAATATAATAGCGAAATTCAACTATTCTAGTCACTTGCGCGTCACAATAAAGAAAACAAAAGTCGAATTGAAGCATAAAAAAATAAAAAACAAAATAAAGAAAAAAGAAAAAGGCCAAAAAAAAGGGTAAAGCACAGGGGAAATGCAACAAAAACGGTTTAATTTGTGTGTTAAATGGCGACGGAGGAGCTCCTCCTCAACGCTCTCTCTCTTCCAAAGATCTCATGCTATTCTTCGTAGCCTCTCTTCCTCAGGTAAAGCTCCTCTCTTTCTCTCTCTCTCTTTCTCTTGATATATACAGACACAAAGTCACACACAAACATTTGTATCAATGATCTGATCACCGTTTGATCACTAATCAATTCCCGGATCCGATTGCACATTCCAATTTTCATTTCCACAAATTTCTCCATTTTCGTTGATTCATTTGCACCATAATTTTTTAATTTTCTTGCTTGTTGAATTTCCCTTTGCAGTTATTTGGATATCTGGAATTGGGTATTTGAGTTTTTTCCTTTTTTCCCACTGTGTAATGGTAGTTGTGGAGGTTGAGGTGAAGGAGAAGGAGAAGGAGAAGGAGAAGAGGAGAGGTAGTGGTGTTGGTATTGGTGGGTTTTGGTTTTGGTGGACTGTGACATTGGTATGCCTTGTGGAGGTGGAGAGGATAAGCAATGGGGTTGTGGGAAATGTGGTGCCGCTGTTAATTTGCAAAGAGTTGGTTCAATTGTCCGTGACATTGGCGACCCATGCCTCTCGCAGTCGCCTATAAAGGTGGTTATAGCTGTAAGACTCTCACATTAGTTATATCTGTCTTTGTGCACTTTATGTATGTATTTGGATTCGGGTTTGTTCGTTTTCAATATCTGATTAAGTATGGGAACATTGAATTTCACACACACATATATATATGTTGTAATGCTCCATTTTCAGATAGTTTGACATTCCATGCTGTTAGACTATTGATTGGAACCATTGATCAGGCGGATTTTCTTATCCGAATGTGTGTTACAGATTTACAATCTTGCAAGAGAACATTTCTCTTTATATATGTGTGTGTGTGTGTGGATTTGCTTATCCAAATGTGTGTTACAGATTTACAATCTTGCAAGAGAACATTTCCCTCTCTCTCTCTCTCTCTCTCTCTCTCTCTCTCTCTCTCTCTCTCTCTGTGTTGGGTGGGTGTGGGTAGGGGAAAAATAAATCAGGAAGGGACTCTAGGAGTTTCCTGCAAAAGTTGTTTATTACACCATTGTGATGCCATGCCCTTTTCCAGGTCAAATCAAGCTCATATAACATATTAGGATTTGGCTTGCGGCTGATGTGAGATTTTACATTCCATCATGTTTTATTTGACCATATCATGCACCATAGTGAGGAAGCCCTTGTACCTTGTTGTCGGTTAATGCTCCAATTGTCACAAACTACATCTTGATCTTCCAAATAGTTTGCGCCTCTGGGACAAGGATGAGGCATTAAAAGTGATATTACACTGTGTCTTAATCTTTCTAATAGTGTGGTCCTCTTGGACAAGGATGAGGGTGCTACATATGAATGTAGGGTCATGACTAGGCAGGAACAATTTGTGAGGAGTGGATCATTAATCGGCCACCATAATCTGGGTGGTATCTTTATTTTTTATAGAGGTTTGTAATTCTTCTTGACTTCTAATAAATAATGCACTTAGGAAACTCAATGGACTCTGATGATATTAATAACTCTTCTAAGACTTAAAGTTTAATGAGTTACTAATAAATAAACTACTTCTGGACATATAAACTCGAGCTCTAAGCATGTTTGATTTCCATCTTTACCACTGCTGAGAAAATTTGGCTCCATTGAATGAAAAGCTTTGCATTTCTCAAAGAGTTAGACCCTTATTGCACTGGACAATATGTTCAAACAATTCTTTGATCTTGATTTTCCGAGGGCATTTTGGTGGATGCATCAAATTCTGACTTCTCTTCTGGAACCACTTTTTCTATACATTTTTGTTGTTAAAGCATTTAATTTTTTCAAAATTGATAGTACAATCACCTTGTATTTTCCTTTATAATATCTAGGATATCACTGTTATTCAAATATATGGAACAAAGCGGGGTAACATATCTTAGAACCCTTCTTAAGTGACAATCTATCTCTATATAAACATTCTACTAAAGCCATTTACCCCATTTCCAAGCATCCAAATGTCCTGGTGTAACAACAGATATCATGCTTACTCAAACTTTTGGGCCTTCGTTCTAGTGGAATCTCCTCCCCTTTTAAGAATAAGGGTCAAGTGTGAGCTTCGTGGTTCAATCCTCAGGTGGCCTGCTGCTTCCTGTTTTGTTAAGAAAAAAAGATGAAAAAAAACTTCTGAGACTTTCTTATGTATTTTATTTTAAACCTCTACAAATCTTTTTGGACAGAAGGAATGAGTTGGGGGAAAATGTTATAAGCCATGTTTCTAGTTTTGCTGGAGCATATAGGGCCAAGCTGTGTTTACGTTGGTATTTATTCTAGAAACTGAGAGACCAGTTCTTGAAATATGTGTTAGCTCCTAGTACTTCATCACCATCACAATTTGCGACTTTCTGTAAACTTCTAGTCTTTCTAATTTTTTGGTGTGAAATAGAAGCTCTTCGTTACAATTTAAAACCGAGGGAGCATGATACATTTCTGAATTTGTTTTCAGTAGAAAGTGTTTAATTTTTGTTCTCATATGTTCTCCTTTGTGTGTAATTAAATTACCACCTACATTTTATTCTCATTTCTGATTGTATATAATTATGGTAATGAGTAGTAGATCTCCATTACAATTTAAAGACTGAGGGAGCATGATGCTTTTCTGATTTGGTCTTTGAAGAAATGTGTTTTAATTTTTTTCATACATGCTATTCTTTCCATGTAACTAAATTATCACATAAGTTTTCTTCTTATTCATGATTGTATTCATTTATAGAGCATTGTCGTTTTATTTTCGAATGATTCAGGTGAACAAAATGCTTAAACCGGAGAAGTGGCAGGCAACATTTGATAGCGATGGGAAGAATTTTTGTTTTCAGAAGGCACTCAAATTAATAGTATTGGGGGTATGTTTTTTTACAGTTGAATATAATTTGGGCCTAATTTGTAGGGAGTTCTTTTTTATTTTGTTTCAGTTCATTTTTTTCATATTTTATAATTAACTGTCTACTTATGTTATATTTTTTGATAAATTTGTTGTACACATAGTGAGATCGTGATTTGTGGTAGCAGCAGTATTAGAGTTACAGATGACCTCTATCTGTGACAGCTATTCAATTAATTTCATCTAAGTCTTCAGATATGTGGTCAAAGCTTTTGAAGAGTAGTTGCACATGTTTGTTTATTTTCTACCACTTGGACTACCAACTGTGGCTAGGCATGGCATTTTTGGTGTATATTCTCTCATTTCACTCTAGCGTAAACATTTAAGTGTTTAGGTGGTATTTTATTGGCATATATGGTAATCATAGTCTGGTTGACTGCTTTTGATTTGTTTATGAAATAGAGCTTTGTTTTAGACATGTCATTTTAAACATGTTGAAATTGATAATTTGTGATTTGAAGTGTTAAAATATCTATCTTGAAGATGGTGTAATCAAAGACTTTCTAACTTATAATTGTAACGGAACTTTTTGCTGCATCATAGGGCGTTGATCAATCTATAAGGCCAGAAGTGTGGGAATTTTTACTTGGTTGTTATGCTCTGGGTAGTACTGCGGAGTCTCGAAGGCAGTTGCGGACAGCCCGGAGGTCCTTTTCTTCTTAATATTTTTAATTAACTTTTATGATAGATTTCTCCTTAAAACTCTTATTCTATTGGTGATTAAACACGTCGATATAGATACTTTTGGGGCATGTAGTAGGTGTTTTATATGGAGACCCCAAAGTTTCACTTGTCCATGGATTATGTGCCAGGCAATTGATAACTTACTCCAGGCCCTCATCTGCTTTCAGTGTCCTTCATGTGGTCAATGACGGGCCAATTTGGAAAGAAATGGTGCCAAGTGGATATGGGGTCACATGCAGCGCATATAGCACCTTTCCTTTTTCACATAAGGAAAATGATAAATTTTTCTTATGTTTTTAGTCTGAAGGAAAATGCAAAACTTATCCAGAATCATTTTACTCCATTCTGTGACTGTTTATGTGGCATGTCATGCATATCACTCAAACTCAATATGGGTCTATCTGAAAACAAAGATGATGCCAAGTGGATATGAGGTCACATGCAGGGCATATAGCACCTTTCCATTCACCATTAGGAAAATGCAAAATATTTTCTTCTTTTTTTTTCTCTGAAGGATTCCAGAATCATTTTACTCCATGACGTGACTGATTATGTGGCTTGTCATGCATGCCACTCAAACTAAACCTGTATAACATAAAACTACTTGGCAAGCCAGGTGTCATCTGGTCATGGTTTAAGTTTATTCCACTATAAAACTTCTGCAGGAGTAGCATTATTCTTAGTATAGAAAGGGACTAAATAAAAACATTTACCAAAGTAACAAGGGCAATAGTTGTAATTCAGGTTTATATATATATAATTCAGGTTTAAAATGCACCATGAAATTTTCTTTTCAGCTTATGGAATTCTTTTGAATTAGTAAGTGCAGTTGAAGTACAGTCTTTTGGATTTGTTTGGATTTACCGCCTTCATAAATTTTTGTATGCAGGGAACGTTACAGGGACCTGATTAAGCAGTGCCAAATGATGCATTCAAGCATTGGAACTGGTTCACTTGCTTATGTTGTTGGGTCCAAGGTTATGGATGTTAGGGCACCGTCTAAAGATGACGAAGGGGGGGAAGCTAAAGTTGAACATAGACAAACTTCTTTTGATAATACTAACAAAGTAGAGAACTATTGTGATAGGAATAATAATTGTACAGATACATCATATGCATGCCAACAAGAGAGTTCTAGTGAGTCGGCCGACCTTGTCAGTGTGAGGGAAAGCACAGATAGTGCAGCATATGATTCTTCTTGTTTCATACATACTTCTAGTCCACATGACTGCAGCTCCCCAAAGCTAGGGAGAGAAGCAGATGGAACAAAATATGTACCAAAAAGTTATTTTGAATATCCTACTTTACCGGTCGCTGATTTGTTTGAAAAGTGTGAAGAAGATGATGAAGGTCGTGTGTCTGATGATAAACTTTCTGCGCAATGTAAGTCAAGGTTGAAAAAGGACAGCATGCACAGTTTTCAAGTCAATAACAATGTAGATTTAGTTATTGAATCAAATTGCTCACCATCCAAGAATGTTTCACGCACCATTAACTCTGAAATTGAAATGGTTCGTACTGATGCCCATCATTCAGTATTGCAGTCCAATAATATGGGTAATAAGAAAGAAATAGTAAACAGGATGAGAATATCAGATGTACCAGATACAGAATTTAGAAATACAACAATGTCTCAAGGAGGGACTGTGAGTGAAGACAGAGTATCTGAATGGCTTTGGACTCTCCACCGAATAGGTAAGTCTACCTTTCTTTCTTAGTCTCACTTATAATTCATACTGTTGTTGCTCTCATTGATTGATCCTCTTAAAGCCTTGTTTTCAGTTGAGAGAATTTGTCATTTTTTTTTTCTTTCTTTCAGTTGTTGATGTGGTAAGAACAGACAGTCATCTTGAATTCTATGAGGATGCAAAAAATTTAGCTAGGATGTCAGATATTCTTGCTGTTTACGCGTGGGTTGATCCAGCAACCGGATATTGTCAAGGTTGTGTTTTTGTTATTAGTTTTCTTTTTCTAATGCTCTCTGTCCTCACATGATTTTCTCTTAAATTAAGATTCAGAATTATCACTCTATCTCAAAAGCTGCAGAAGTAGGTTTTAGTTTAACTGATTATTGTTTTTTAGGTATGAGTGACTTGCTGTCTCCATTTGTCGTCCTGTTTGAGGATAATGCTGATGCGTTTTGGTGCTTTGAGATGCTTCTAAGGAGAATGGTATTTTAAACTTGACAAATATATTTTGAGCTAGACATTTCTATGCTCCATCACTGACATTTTCTTTTCAAACTCTTCATTCAGCGGGAAAATTTTCAGATGGAAGGACCAACTGGAGTAATGAAGCAGTTGCAAGCATTGTGGAATATCTTGGAACTCACAGACAGGGAAATGTTTGCACACCTGTCACACATAGGTGCTGAAAGCCTTCATTTTGCATTTCGGATGCTGCTGGTACTCTTCCGTCGGGAGTTATCGTTTGATGATGCTCTTTGTATGTGGGAGGTTTGTGTTCTTTAGTTACTCTGTCATGCTTGATATGGTAGATCACCCAATGAATTTATGAACTGTTAATATGGACCTCAAAACCTGCAATTATAATATATGCTTTACAAAATGGATGAACTATGGCACATATTTGATGCAAATTATTTACACATGTGTATTAAATACAAATTGGGCGAAGTTTCCATAGTCCATAGGATTAATGATTGCTTTGCTCTGTCTTTTCATTAAGTTTAACTTATCACATAATGTTGGGTTTAAGGTTTATGGGCATATTTCCTAATATTGTAGTTCTTATGATGAGCTTGGAATCAGAAAAGAGCAAGAAAAAAAATAAATTGGTCTTTGGAGTGTGTAACTGCCAGAAAAATATTTAACTTAAGTATTTCTATAATTTATATAAAAGAGAAATTTCTATGATAAGTTAGAACGAGAAATTTTCCACTACATGTTTACCTCATAAACTGCAGCATGTATATTTGTATATATCCAAATTGTTTTATGTCAAATGCAGATGATGTGGGCTGCTGATTTTCAAGAATCCTTGGCTTACAATTTAGAGGACAGCTGTCTAGAAGCCTTGGTGGTACAGCTTCCTAGGGATTTGGAAGCAGAAATGAGGGGTGAAAGTGCGGAGGGTGGTGGTGATATGAAGGGCGGCTCACATTCAAATCATGGAAATCCGGAACACTCCATGTCTGACACTGGAATGAAATCAGCATCAACATATCATTTTTGTGGGTTGACAAGGAATTTTTGGTCAAAGAATGATCGCATGCACATCTGCACTGCAGTCTCATCAACTAGGAATGGGGATGATGAGTTACCGGTCTTCTGCGTTGCCGCAATCCTCATCATGAACCGCCAGAAAATCATTCGTCAGACGCGCTCAATTGATGATATGATAAAGGTAGGTGCATTATATTGAGTTTTCTGTTTTATATTGTACTTTGCATTAGTTAATTTATTTCTCTGTTTGTTTTCTTCCACTCAAAGGTTACTTTTACAGTTACCTGGTCTATAATTTTGATCGGTGAGTTCTGCACTGACTTTTATCTTTTTGGGATAAGAAACACAAACTTTGTTATTAAATTTGGAGACAAAGTATAAGTAGAACGTGTGAGAAGTCCATAGAATCTAGGATAGGATGCATCTTCAAACTCAAAAGTAATCCTACTAAAAGGCGTATCTTTAAAATTTCTCAAAAAAAAGTCTGAAGAAAATCCACTCCCTCATGCCATTTTTTTGTTCAAATGTTGTCATCCGTGAGATTTCATCCCAGGACTCAGGAGCTTCTCCAACATAGTGGAGATTAGATGCCACTAGTCTTGCACAATCCATATAGTATGATTGGAGGCTATTTTACAAATGGGAATGTAGGTTGGTCGTAAGCATATTGGTTACAGGATATGGATCAACAGTATCTCCTGTGTTGCATGGATATCCATATCCACATGCATATGGATAAAGAATAAAAAAAGTTTAAGGATCACTCATTCTCTCTGTTGTCGTCAACGGATAGGGGATACAGGATTCGGTGCTAGATGATACTATACATTTAAAAAAACAATAATACGGGTATACCAATAGAATAATATGTATTACGTTACATATGTACATATATATATAGTCCCCTTCTATTGAGGGACACCCATTAGGGTACCCTACAAAAAAAATTTCAACGATCCAAACCGTCTGTTTTTCAAATCTTCATTCATAGATCATCCTTGCAAATTGAAAACCATTAAGACATCTAATTAGGACGACAAAATACACGAACACGGTGCTTCAAGAAAATACTATAATAACAACAATCTAATTAGTGGTCAAATGGTTTCGGATTCAAGTGATATTTTGCAGAGATGATCTTTGAGGGAATATCTAAAAACTAGACAGTTCGGATCGTTGAAATACAATGCATGGTGGGCTCTACAAGGGTGTCCCTCAACTGAAGCTTATATATATATATATATTTAATAATCTGCCTCTTTTGGCCCTTGGTTGTTGTGTTGGACGATACGAAAGTAGAGCTTCTCTTTTCTTCTGTGTGTGTGTAATTTTTTTTTTTCATATTGACTATAGTTTTTAAAAATTAAGAACAGACATTAGTTTTTTAAATAATGTTTAAAATAACTATTTTTTGACTTTAACGAGTGCCGGTTGTCTGGATAGGTGAAATTGTCAAAATATCAATTTATACGGATTTTAAATATTAGATATGTATCGGGGGAGTGTCGTAATGATATGGGGATCTTTGTGATGCCCTTGTGGTGTTAAGAGGTTTTTCTGATCCAATTTATTTGAGTTGGTTTTGTAACTCTTCATGATTTTTGGATTGTTTTTCTACTTTTCCTAAATAATTTCCTTGAAACTTATTTTAATGCGCTGCAGATTTTCAATGATAATTTGCTGAAAATCAGTGTCAAAAGATGCATCCGCACAGCGGTCAAGCTTCGGAAGAAATATTTCTACAAGGTTAGATTCTCTTTGATTTATTATTTCCCTCTAACTATTAGTGAGAGAGCGCGTTATGGTGGTTTTTCGTAGATTTTGAAGAGAATTCTCTCACCATCGATGGTGTTGCACATCATCCTCTTAAGTAAAGAAATAAAGCATGTGATGGCACCACATGTTAGTAGAGCTTTGTATGTCACTTGCATGTACCCTTTTTAGACACAGAGACTATTCGTGAAATTTCTCTTTTTCAATCTAAAACCAAATGTGTGTGGCTGTATATATAGGGAAAACTTATACATAGGGATCCCTTTTGATAAGAAGCAAAGGGAATCGCTTGTGGGACCAACCCTCAATGTGATTCAGTAATCTAAGCCGTCCATTTGTTAAATAACTATTCAGGAATCATCTTTACAAAATAATAACTGAATGAAAAATCATTTATTTATTTTAATGGTCTGGTTTACTTGATTATTTTTAGAGAGATGATTTTTAAATCTGGACCTAAAACTTAGACAGTTCGGATCACTGGACCACATTGCTTGGCGACCCTAACAATGCAATCCCTTTTGCATCCTAGAGAAAGGGATTCTTCTTTTGTAAATATATGTGACTGGAACTTTGACATGATGCTTTTTACCAGCTTTTTAATTATGTCAAAATGTGATAAAATAGTTGGGTTACTGCCATATATTATCAAATTATTCATTGATGACCACGGCCGAGCCTTCTAATTCAAGGGCGACTTCCCTGCCTGCTGGCCTTTCGGTGACCTTAGAACCATCTAATTCTTGTTCAATATTGCTTAAATTATAGTTATTCTACAATAAATGAACACAAAGTATTTTAAAACAGTTTACTTTAGAGTATACTGAATATTATTGACTGAAAGAAAATAGCAGATGATTCTTTTAGAAACTTAAAAATAAATAAATATTAAACTAAAAAGATTTATAAAAGCTGGGCGGATGGGCAGGTGGACAGGTTGGCTTATTGGTCCTCCCAGTTATGCTCATTGGGTGCTTGGCGGGCAAAAAAAGGCCCATGACTCAGGCCAAAGCCTGGTTGGGTCATCTGATGGAACTGAAACACAGGCGGCCACTAACAGAAATGGACAGAAACGACCATTTTGTTGCATGAAACCGTGCATATTGCTTTGTGGATGCTCTTTTTGAAACTTAACTTCTGCTTGAACCAGCTTATCAAGAAAAACAGCCCTTCAGCCCGGAATGGTGACTAGGATCTTTTCATTCCCAGATAGCACGGTGATGACACTCTGATCTGATTACACTCACAAGTTCAAGCTGAAGCGCCATTGCTGTTTGTAAATTGGTCCGGTTATTTGCACTTATGTTGTCTCCTTCAAATTTTTTGCAAGGTAAACACCGTGTGATTTTCTTTTCTTTCATTTGTATGGAACTCCACATGAGTTTCAGTCTGAGCTGACTTGGAAATGTTTCTAGATTAGGGCTTTCTCTTTTTTGTTTCTAGTTTTGGTACATTTTAGCATTCCATCAAATGATAAATCATGGTTTTGTTTGAATTTGAATGGAATAAATATCAGCTCTTAAGGAGTGGTATGTGAAAAAGTGATCGTGTTATTTATATTATTTGGTTGATGGGAAATCATGCAAAGTGAATCTGTATCAACTTTTTAGGAAGACGGGTGAAATCTTGATATACGTTATTTAGATTTATAATAGTAATTATTAGCTTATGTAGCTATAGAAATTTTATATTGAACTGCCTCTATATCGTCATTGGATTTTCGTTTTGGGCACATTGATTGAGATTCCAGATGTAAAGTTTACGAAACTTGCCTTCCTCTTTTACCGATAACTTCTCTCTCTCTCTCTCTCTCTCTCTCTCTCTTAATTTCTTTTAGTTTGTTTACATCATTAGTTTCAACATTATTGTTGTCTGAATTAGGATTTGAACTCTTGGCTGGTGGTCACTTGCAGATAGCTATATTTATGTGATCCTTCGGGCTTTCTTCTTTGATGCTGCACTTTTGACTGTTTGTGGACAGTTTTCTTGTCATATCAGGATTTAAGTTCAACTCAAAGATGTGTAGTAGCGAACTTAATATTAAGATCAGTTAATACTCTCAAAATGCGGGTGAAGATTTAATTAGGATAAAATAGTCATGCTGACAAAAATGAAGGGACATGTTTAGCAAATTTTTAATTTATTTGTGACGTGTAAGTGGCATGTTTGGTTCAGAAATGAAGAACAAGTTTAGTTTAGAAATGAAGGAAACTTAACGCCCATTTGATAACCTTTTCATTTTTGGTTAGAAATAGAGATGAAATAGAGGAAGGAAAAGAGGGATGAAGAAGAGTTGAGGGAAGGGTGAGGAATAAATGAACGAATGAAACATAAACTTGAAAATGAATATTTGTTTTAGTTTTCATTTTATGCAGCAATACACATTTTTCCCCCTCCCTCTCACCATCCTTCCTCCAGCCCTTCCTTTTTCCCATATATCTCCTTTCTATCTCTAATCGAAAAACAAAAAAAAAACTTAAACAAAAAATGAAGACGTTGCCAAATGGGCCCTTCGTTTTAAGTTTATTTATTTTTGAATCACAATATACATGGGGCAACCCGAACACGGCCTGATTGTAACCCTAGTGTTGAGTCATTCGGCATGATTAATTACATGGATCAGGTTAGGGTTAACTATTTTTTGACTCGAACCACTGATGACACGACACGTACAGGATCCATTAACACAAATTGCCACCCTTAATTTGTACCAATATGAAGTACCTGCTGCCACCAATGAAGGCCTCAATTTATCTGGTGATGTTGAGATGAACTTCAAGCCACTTCATTGTGACACTGACTACATTGATCTGAATAATGTCCTCTTTTTGTCTTGTTTGTTATCTTGTTTTCTTGGGGAAATCATTTTTACAAAGGGAGACTTTTGTACTTGGTGGTTCAGAAGAATTTGAGTATTTTCTTAAGCCTCTCTCTGTGTCGGTTAGAATTCTACCTCGTTAGACTATGATGGTGTAGAATAGCATCTGGGTTTCCTTCAGTTTTCAAATATCGTGTGTATTGTTGAAGCTAATATAGATCTTGTTACCCAGCAGTAGGTGTGACTTGGCATTTACTCTCCATCAGATTCTCAATAACCTTTTTTTTAAAGCCTTTACTTTGTGTTTATTTCTTAATTAAGTATGTGAAGGAAAATGTGAGAACATTTTTCTGGAAGGCTTTGACGAAAAGAGAACCAGAGAGACACAGGAAAATGAGGAAAAGTAATGTTGGACAGAGTAATAGTGTAGAACGTCATCTTTGTCAGAAAGAAAAACTGAGAAGTGGAAGTGTGGTAATGTATTAGATTTTAAGTTTCTAAAAATCGGTTTATTTAATGACTCAAAATTGTCAGTTGGGTGCTGAACATCAAATCTGCAGGTTTATTTGTATTGTCCTTTTCCCTGCATATTCCTGTGAACAATTTCCATATGATATAGGGGTGTGGAAAAACAGGAGGCTTTCAGAGACCTTTTTGGATTAGTATTTTGTAATTAAATAAAAATTTAACATGGAAGAAAAATAAGTTTGGAGAGGACATTAGGATTATCAAGTACTTCATTGGTGACCTAGTGTCAAAATCTGAAAACTTTCTACTTGCTTCCCAATAGATTTTACTTCATGAATCTTCTGTATTATAATTACCTTGGCTCCTCAGGGTTTTAGTTGGTGCTAACAATTTGAAGAGGTATTTGAACTGGAAATACTAGCTTTAGAGCCCATACTTTTAGTTAATCTTATTTGCATATCATAGCGAGCTGGACATGGTTACATATTCACCATGTTTGTAATGGTAATTATTTAGGGATTCTGTGGAGTATCCATCAATTGGTACCATTTTGACAATATTTTCTAGCATTTCCAGGAACAAATTTGTTCCTGAAATTATGGGCTTGAGAACCATTAACTGTTTCCCTTACTCTTTTTTTTTTTTTTTTTAATTCACAGTATTTTAATTTATTTTTATAACTTTAGAGCAAGCCAATTATTTCCAGTACCCAATTTGTCCCTAAAATGATTGTGAAAAAGCGCATATGCCTTTATTTCCTTTGTACTTTGCCCGAGTCAAATTTTTTTTTCCTGGCTGGTCTTTGTCAGAGCTTATATTGTTCTCTTCCTCATTTTGAAGCCAGCAGAGAGATTCTAAAGAGGGAAGAAGTTTCTCTGTTTTCGTGCATGGAGGTCTGACTGCTTAGCTTTGGCGGATACCTGTTACAGGTTTGACGAACATGGCTATTTCTCAATCTTGTAATCTTCATTAACATCATATTTTGAAGAGCAAACTTGGTGCCGAGAGTTCTGATATCTTGCGGACTTGAGAATGTGATTACTTTGAGGGAGGGATTTATTGACAGTTATACAAAAATATCATATGCTGAGAGTCAACCTAAGAAACTTTGTTTGATAATTTTATTAGGTCATTATTAATTATTCCTCCTTAACCATCACAAAACAATGCCACCCTGATGACCATTTTGGCCCTTTCTTAATAGCTAAATGATCACGCATTATTTGCCATCTACTTCTTATTTGGAATTCGGCAATTTTTTCGTATCTCTCCCTGGTTTCCTGTCAAAACCTGGTAAGCTCCCATCCGGTTTATTGATAGAGCAAATGACTTCCGAAAGTCCTCAAAACCGGCAGCAAACTCTTTGGTAATTTCCTTAGTGTCATCACCATACAGTAGCTGTTGATCAATTCCAAGTACAGCTTTGTGAGATAGGACTCTAGAGTAGTAGGATTCTGTGAATGTGTGGTTTGCGCCGAACCCCGGGTTTAGATACACCAGCGGGTCGCTCTGCCCCTTCTTTGTTCTCAGCGGGCAAAGCTTTCTCATGTCGGATATGAATGAACGTTCCATGCTTGGGTCTGGCTTTCCCGTGTTATTGAAATTGTACAGCCGATCAACAATGTAACGACAATGTGTTTTGCCCATTGAATGTGCGCCTGACAAAGAGAAACTATCAGAAATGCATTTTAAAGGTAGAAACCCAGAAAAACCAGGCTTTTGCAGCTTCAAAGTCAATTGCTTTCGGACCTTCAATTTTCAAGTCCATATATCATTCGCTGCAAGTTTTTAAGCAATCATTAACCAAACTGCCCTAAACCCTAAATCCTAATTCCCGTGTGGAGGGTTCAACCCTATTCGCGCTAAATCGAGAAAAAACTTAAGTCGGGACTTTTGTAACTTAATGGAATGCCATGTGACATGATGAGTAGTAGACATTGCCGGTTAAAATACAACACACATTACAAGCCACTAAATCTTAGCAAGGGTTTCGATTCAACAGTTGTTCAATCATGCCACCTTGTCTGTGTTTGAAGCAATTTTATGCAATAAATAATGAATTTAAAATATAAAAAATCATCAACCAATTTGTCTAGCAAAGTGGAAAAATGCATTGACTGTTGACTAGTGATTTCAAGTTTCAAACCCCATGGTACTGCTGTAATGTGTGTGAGAAACCCTCTCTCCTTGTTTAAACTAGCGCTTGTACTCAAAAAGTAAAAAACATAAAACAAAAAAGTGGGCCGGACTTGGATGTATAAAATGGACTGGTGACTGTCATTTTCGTAATTTCTGTTTCTTACCGAGGAGAGTGGTCATATCCAATACATCCAAGCCCCTAGATTTGAAGTATGTGAGCGCAGCCTGCCAGGAGATGGACGGTGAGGGAAGATCCACGGATGATTTGCTAGATGTCAGGCCGTCTCTCCTTCCCGTAAGAACAGGATAAGATGGTGCGCCTGCCTATTGAGATTAATAAATACAATAAAAAATTAGTGCTTTGAATTTTGATAAAAATTAGTTTTAATAGCAAGTCACTTTTAGTCTATGCGATTTGCCCGCATCATGTAGTTTCATTTCTATCAATTTTATTCATGTAGTCTTAAATCATGAGCAATTTAAAGACACGTTACAAATTTTAAAACATTTTTTAATTTCGTTACATTTTGATAATGAGATATAATAGAATTTGTCACATAATTTATAACGTATTCTCGAATCGCTTGAATTTAAAACTTACAAGGATGAAAATGATAAAATCCGCAAACTACAGGACTAAAAATTATAGGAGGTCAGAGTGGTACCAAATGAACGGCATCTCTAGCGGCAAGGTTGAGAATATCAGCACAAGAGACCACACCAGGGCAACGTTCTTCAAGAACACTTTTGACCTTGTCGATGAAAACAAACCCTCCAAGCCCATAATTTTGTGGTGCAGTTTTTTCTGAGTTTGGACCATCAAGGAGCACTGATGCATCACAACCCTGCATTTTCAATGTATAAAATAAATCTATTAATTCGTACATACATTTAACTATTTTTAAATGATTAGAAATGATTAGAAGCACATACCGTGACGAAGCAATCGGAGTAGAGCAACCTGAGGAGCTTGGGGGTGATGGTTTTATCCTTGTTCCAAAGCAACTGCACTTGGTGCCTTACATAAATCTCTGCTTCATGACAAGTATTATGGATTTTGTAATAATGCCAAGTCAACTTGTTAGGCTGTGGCAACGAAGAAGCAGCACTCACAAACCCTAGACACAAGCTCAGAGTAACTAGACCCAAACATGGGAGAACAAGAAACACAAATGATATTTGGCTTCTCATCATCATTTTCCCTCTCCCAAAAAAAACCCTAATTAGGCTTGAATGTGGTAAAGTTCAATGAAACCCTTGGGGATTTATATACATGAAATATTTGGGGTTTGCACACATGGAATGCCCAACAATGCCATGATAGATAAATGTGTGTATAATATTTATTATATTTGTCATTATTTAAAGTTCGGTCAACACTCATCAACTAGGTCTAACCAAATGAAAAAGAGACATGATTTATCAATCAGTAGTCTCAGGTTCGAACCCCTATAATATATTGGAATCTGATTCAACACTCAAAATGTGATAGCGATTATAAGAAGTTTTGGTGACTTAACGCTACTATTACGGCACCGTGTGACGGAAGTGTTGGGCAAATAAGCTGTTCACATGCACCGAGGGTTGTATCACCATCATCAATAACCTTCTTATACGTTATCTTAACCCATACCATAACCATATATATATATATATATATATACCGTAGTTAGCAAGGAACATGAACCAATGCATGTGAGCTCAGCCTTGGTTTTAGGTTTGAAATTTAGTCTTACAATGACAAATCTTGGGATCCCGTAGTTTTTAGATATCCAAGGTTCATAGATATGGTGGGATTAGTGCCCGTACTCGATAAGTACGTATAAATTAACATTTAATGTATGTATGAATGGTTAATTTTGGTTTAATAAATAGAACTTAACAAATTTGTAGTTGAGAGTGATTAGTTTTTTAGTGAGTAGATAACCACCGGGCTGGATGTGCCTGTCTTACAGAGATCAAACCAACTTGTGTGTGTACAGTACAACCGGAATTTCTGTTTTAGAAGCGTGTTTGTATAGGAAGCACTTTTACTCTCGCTCAATACGTAGCATTGTTCCCAAAAGCTTTGAAAAATGGTTTGGATGATCTAAAAGCGCTTTTAACATCACTTCTAAATAGTTAAATCATCTAGTTTGCCATATGATTATAATACTTGTAAAACCCACAAAATATAATAAGAGAAAAGTGATCGCATTTGAGTTTTGTTGTGCCATGTTTGGATGGTACTTGACATTTCATATTTGGGTCAAATAATAGTTAATCTTAACTCACTTATTTAATAATTAAGTCGATCGTATGTCACATAGTAAAAGAGAATAACTTAATTAATGCAGCATATAAATACGTATGAAGAGTCTCCGTTTTTGTTTTTGTCTCATAACCAAACAAATCTTAGGACCGACTATACTCAGTACTCTTTGAGTATGGTTGGAGTTGTGTTTCTTCAATTTTTTTCCAAATTTTGTCTAAAGAGGTGGTTTAAAAAGCTCATTATAGATACTTTAGGGTTTTGGGTTTGCCTCATAATAGGTTGCCTTTTTCTTTTCATTTTCATGAGCTGGAAAAGTTAAGAACTTGAAGCCAGCCATTTCAACGGATGTCGAAAAGCTTTGTTAAGATTATATGAGTATCATATTGTGCATGCCTAAGATAGCTTAGCTATGTAATTGTTGACTTAGCAAAAAGCCAAATCTCCGATAGCCGACTACTAGTAGTTTTCTCATTTTTGGCATATAAGTTTACAAATTAATAGGTTTTCTAATACGTTGGTCCACAGTTCGAATTCCTCGTGTTAGTAAGCTTAGCAACTTGAAGCTAATTTATCGGTCTCAAAAGCACGTTACGACTTTTGGCCGTCCATTTACCAAACCATGCAACACATGATTATGAGAAAGTTCTAATTTTATTGCTAATTCTCTCCTAGGGTATATGATGTCATGTTGGCTAACTTCTGTCCGAGTTTCATTCTGGTCATTCAACTCATTTTTTAGTCTTTGTCGTCTTCCAATTCTTGCATCCATTCTAATTTTCCGTCAATTTTTTCTTCCATATAAAGCACTCATAATTTAGAAATGGGTATGAGATTTTTCCTAGAGAGGTCGATTTTTTTTTTTTTTTTTCATTTTCTCATTGTCAAGTTTTAGCTTTATAACAAATTATAATGACAACTACTACACTGTTACATATTTGCGTTAATTTTTTTTTTTATAATAAATATTTGCTTCTCAATCAGCTCACATTATTATAAAACGCTAAAATGAAAATTTCTGAAATTCTAGATTTCTAAATATCTCATTCTAGAAAATGATTACAAGATACATGGATGGGGAGTGCTAGCAATCTTCTCTCTAACCTTCTCCTTTGAACCTTCTCTCTTCTTCTCATGACAAGTGTTACTTTCCTTACACTTAAAACAATGTCATTAATGCATCACACAAACTAATTTTTGTTTTCCAAGTTTACCCTTATTAAATGTATTAATTTATTTTAATAACAAGCTAATTTTTTTACAACTTTCTTATCACCTTGTTAAAAAAATTAAATAAGAAAATAAAAACTAAAGTTTTTAAATTTTTTTTTTTTTCTAAAGAGAACGTGTGTTTTGTTAAAAACAAAATAAAGATGATAACAATGTCATGTAACAACTTCTTTTTTTTTTTTTTTTTTAAATTCTAAAAAATGACGTTTTTCTTATTTAATTTTTAATAATGTGCTAAAGAAGTTGTAACAAAAGTTGAATAAATTGAAGGAAATATAAAAGCCAATACATTTTAAAAGGGTAAATTTGGAAAACAAAAACTAACTTGTGTGATGCATTAATGACATTGTTTTAAGTGTAAGGAAAATAACACTTGTCATGAGGAGAAAGGAAAAGGTCCAAAAGAGAAGGTTAAAGAGAAGGTTGCTAGCATTTCTCTAAATCCTATACCTGCCCCATGAGGAGCTTTTAATCTTATTACTACCATGCTTTTTTGCTCTATTCGCAAGATTTGTATAGCTAAAAATCGAAGCATCATGTGTATTCTGGCAAAGCCATTTCTCACTCTAATCAAGTATGAAAGGTCATCCACTTGCGGAATATATTAATTCTATAATTAATATTGTACACAAAATAATAATAAAGAAATTTGGCCTTAGCTTATCTCTGACTGATTAATTAACGGGTAAGCATAAAAACATTCAGCAGGAAATTAGTTGTTGAAGCAACAGTTTTGGCTACTGGATCACCCTTTTCACTCCAACTTATTTCTGGCACATTAGTTTAAGGAGAAAACAGATCAATTATGGAATGTGCTTCTTTATTATCTATTTCTGGCATTACTTCATTCAGGTTGCCTCACCAATTAAGGTAAGAGTTATTTATATAAACATCCTTGAGGTTTTTGGTGTTTTCATAAAATTTCTTGAGATTTCATAATTCAAATAAAAAATTAGCAGCCTTGGTGTCTACATAAAAATCTTGGGTGGACGTAGAATCAAGTACCATCTAAAGCAAATATCGAATTTTCACTACGAGTCATGGAAGTCAATTGAAATACCTGACCTTGATAAAGCTCATCGGTGGTCGTATGTCTCTTCAAAAGTTATAAAATTTGTTAAAACTACTTTCATACAGCTTTTTTAGTCCGAGTCAAATTCATATCATGCCAATTACATTTACAATGGTGGCTTTATAATTTAGAAACCCAATGGGGCTCTCCCACACCCACAATGAGCCTGAAAATAGGGCTTTTTTTTAATTATATATTTTTTTTGTACAGAAATTATGGACTTGTAATATAACCAAAAAAACCACTAGTCACAAAGAGCTATTATAATAATTGAAGTGATCTAACATCAAAATTAAGACAATCTAGGATTCTTCCACTAACGATCACGCAGGATAGAAAAAACTCTGGCATAGGCATCTTAACTAAGAGTTGAAACTCAGAACAACCAAAAAGAGATAAAACTTGAAAAAATCAAGCCATAATAATACAAATAAAACTCTCACATAAGAGAGGTGAAAAGCTCTCACATAACAGAGGTGAAAAGCTCTCACAAAGGAGAGGTGAAAAACTCTCACACAAGGAGAGGTGAAAACTACATAAAAAACCCAAACATGAAGAAACCGCAAAAAGAATGATGGTGAAGATTCGACACCAAAACGCAAGTGAAAATCCGACGCCAAGACGCATATGCCTATGAAGAGTGGAGAAAATTTATAATAAAACAAAGACAAATAGGAGAAACATTATATCTTTGAAAATGGAGGAAGAGAGAAGAAGGAAAGAAGGAAGAATGAGAGAAAGAAAGAAGAACAATGACTTTCTCTCGCTTTAAAATGAAAATAATTCTAGAGCAGTTTTTCGGAGAGAGGAGGCTAGGTTTTCGAGAAGCCCGAAAAAGGGGCTAAAAGCTGAACTCCACCGGAGTTTGTATCTCATCCAATGACATGCATTCAACACATTTTAAATCAGGCTGACGTTAAAATGACCCAATTATATGGGGTATTTTAATCCAACAGAAAATATGGAAAGCAAAGTACATTTAACGGGTTGTAAATAATTGAGCATAAACCAATGGATTTATAAAAAATTTCAAAATTATTTATATATAGCAAACTCTATTGTTCCTAAATTTGCAATAGATACAAAACTTTAATGTTGTCGGAATTTGATATTTTTTTGGTTGAAATGTTTATAAAAGTAGTCAAGACATCATAAAAAAAATTAGCATATAATCAAATTACCACATAAAAACTAGTGACATTGACTAAAATAAGCCCTTTCCAAAACCTCTATTCAATAATGGAATTTTTGCAAATTCTATTTCGATATAGACTTTTGGTCACATGCTATTAGTCAAATACCCTTTATATAAATATATAAGTGTCGTCCCCATAGTGCCCTTATTCTTTTTCATTTTTGTTATTTTCGCTTCTCTCTGCTCTCTCCTCTTCCTCTCCTCTTCCTCTCTAGAAACCCTAGATCCCAAAAATCAAGGACAAAAAAAGAAGCTTCTCCTTCTCATTCTTCTCCATAAAAAATATGTTATCCAAAATGTAGAGACCCTAGTTTAGAACCTTTCTCATTGTAGCAACTATTCCTTTAAAGCCCTAAAGATCTCCCTTAGTTACTAAAAAGGTCTTTAAAAGTAGTAGTAGAGCAGTAAGGGACTTGTAGTCTAAGTGGTTAAGAATATTTACATTTGCATCTTAGATATATTGATTTCTCCTTCCTCCAATACCGCATGTATAAATAAATAAAATAAAATAAAGGGAGATTCACTATTATACCCAATATGGGGGCCCAAATTATAAAAATACCCTATATAAAATGGACTTTAGAAACACACCCAAAACCCATTTACAACATAACAAAAAAACTTTTAACTTCTTATAAATTACAAAACTGCCATCAATTTCTTAAAACAAGCCCAACCCCAAAATCTCATAAAAATCCCAAAAGCACTCAATAGGGCATCAAAGTAATTTAATAATCAATATTAAATTCAATAAGGCTAGCTATCATTTTTTGGGTTTTTTTTGGGTTTGTTTATAGGAATTCAATTGTGTAGGGTTTATTTATAATATTAGTACTAGAAATGGGTATATCACTAAATATCTCTAAAATAAACTAGTAGTAGAGCAACAAATTTAGAGCCCACCATTTTGGATGCTCCAACATGTTGGTTCCCTTCTCATTTCTTTGTTTTTTAATAGATATTTTATGGAAACCAGTGATGTCTAGATACCCAGCCAGGACCCAAATATTTTCTCCAAAGTTCTCAATTTTTCCTTTATAAAATTTTAATTTAAATAGAAATTAAATACATAATATGGAAAAAGCTAAAATGAAAAGCCAACCCCAGTCCATCTCTTTCTATCTTGTTATTTTCACTTCTCTAGCTTTCTCCTATGTAATCAGGTGACAACTTTTAAAACTACTCCACGTGATAAAATATTATTTCAAAAAGTCTACATTACCGATGGTTTGCTAAAATCTAAACCGTGAACTGGACTGAATAATCTAGTTCGGACAGGTTTAAGAAAAAAATTTCACAAATAAAAATTGTACCAAAGCAGAATGATCGGTTCGCATTACAATGCTTTAATGGAAGTGCTTAGCAGATTTTGTACATATTTCTTAAAACGAACAAAGAGATCAAACACTTTATATTTATTTTTTATGGGGAAAATTCATGTATAGCGGGGAATCTACGAAAAGGAAATAAGACACATATTTGAACTAATTGGGAAACTCCAAACATCGGAGTGTACAAATGAAAATGCCACTTTTAAGCTGTTACCTTGGTGACTTGATTGATATTTTGTTGTGATTTTGAGAATCCAAATAAGATTCCCTGAGTTGTGATTTGAGAATTGAGACTGGAGATTTGCAATTCTGAAATAAATCTTTGAGAAATATAATTAGAGCTTGACATAGAGATTGTAATTGTGAGAATATAGAAGGAACCCTTTTTCCCACCTTAAAAGCATAAAAGGGTCAAGACTTCTATCGAAATTTGGGCAGAGCCTCCCCTAAAAAAAAGGGTAATTCCAAAATTTACACATGTAAGAAACACAGTTAAAATACCCAAACACCAACTCACACAATTTATAAATGGCCTATGGCCACAAATCCAACCATACAAGGCGTATTCAGAGCATTCTAAAGATCTCATTAGTTTACAAGTCATAAACAGTAGATATGACAAAAAAAATAAAGTGCTACGATGGAGACGATCGGGCGGAGAGAGTTTTTGATCTTGGTTGTTAAGCTCCTCAAGTCACGGCCTAGGGGGGCCAAAATAAAAAATGTGAGTGGACGAAAAGAAAGTTTAAACATAATTATAACAAACATACTAACCCCGCCTTTTCGAAAACATTTGCTCGAAAGCCATGCATGTAAAACCTTTATACACGTGCTTGATTTCAAAACCTGTTTAATCCCATAAATCTCTTTTTATACTTATATAAACGCACGCACATCTATTGCTATGTACCAGGGGAAAACAATCCAACACGGGGATTGTTTTACTAGACCACATGGCAGAATCCTCAATACTCATGTGGCTAGAGAATGAGCAGTCCAACTGGGGGACTATTGCTCCCTTGACAAGCACGGTAGAATTATCAATACACATGCAGTTGAAATGAGTCATACGTGCCCAGACAGCATGTCAAGGTCTTCGGTACACCCAGTCAGGGGTGCCCGATTCCCAACACACCTCCAAAGAGTTACCTAGTGTCTAGAATACCCAAAGGTATATACTATGGTAAACATATACCGCGTGCACAAATCATATTTCAATCCCTTATTACTTCCATTCAATGCCATAAAAACCTTATAATTCTCACATGCAAACATGCATAAATTTTCAATATTTCCCATATCCAAGTAAAAACAAATATAAATTTGAAAATCCCTTTTTATGCATGCAATTTATACTTTAAAACAATGCTTATTTAAAACAAAGTCCACTCACAGAAAGTCCAAGTTGTTATGGCCATCTGGGAGTCCAGCCTGCTGGCTAGCTGGAGCCTGAGCACCTATTAAAGAAACATCGAGACATCAAAAATTATATTTTGAACACGAATTTTAAATTAGAAAGAAAACCCTAATTCCCGGAATTTAATGCATATCTTCTGTTAAGACGGTCTCGATAGGTCCAAGGTCAACGATTTGGCCAACTTTTCCTTTTTAACCAACCAGGGCCCATGAGGCCCGCAACCTCTGACTTCCAATCTGAGAGTTCCTAAGGTCCAAATCAATTCAAATAACAATTCCCGAAGGTTTGGTAGGACGGTTATCGATTACCCAACCCTAAACTCCTTAAATTGAAGTATTCGGGACTCCGATTCCTGATCAACCAATTCGTACACAATCCTAGGGTTACGAGGAATAACATATTTGAAAATGAGACCGATCGGACGGTCCGAACCTCTCGAACCCGGATATCAATAAGGCCAGTCCTGAGATTTGAGGGCCTTGTGCGAAACTTAAATGGGAGCCCTCAATCTAATGTGGAAATATTTATAGAAATTTTTTTTTCCATAAAATAATTTTTTTAATAACTAAAATTCATTATCTATTAGCATGCAATAGCAATAATAAATAACATTCATAAAAGTTTTAATGTTTCAATTTACACTCCAAAATTATTATTTTTTGATTGGAGAAAGTTTGTATATATTGCTTTCCTCTTCTTTGATGCACTTCCTTCTATCTCCTTTTATGTTGTTAACAATAAAAAAAGGAGTAGAAATGCAAAAATACAACTATTGAATGACACAATATGGACTCTAATCCAACTTGCCTACTAAATCAAGGGGATGAATTCCAACTCAATACCAAGTACACACTTGTGTTACATTCCTGCACGCTCAAGTATATATATAATACATATAATATTAATATACATAATATACACGTAAAAAATTCCAGGGGCCTGCGCTTTAGCACCACTTGCACACCCTCAGGGCCGCCCTTGGATATTGCCTAATAGGCGAAATATCCGTTCGATAATCAAACAGTATCCAATTTCTAATCCGAGCATACCGTCGTGCTTAGGACGACATGGGGAGTGTTTTGGAACTCACTGAGCCACCACCAAGTGGCCTACGCGCCGCCACCAGCGATCTAAAAAATCCCAAGTCACCGGCCAATACCCATACCTACAAAACCAACACACCTAGGGGAAAAACTTTTGGTCTGGACCACGGCTAAAAAGTGGT